>NC_072731.1:132859582-133058399 GCF_026930045.1 Uloborus diversus
AACCTAACCTCCAATCCAAATCCCTAACAAACACAAAATAATGCGAAAAACCGTATGTTCTATGTATTTAATGAAAACTAGTGATGCTCCGGATATCCGTATCAAACCTTAACAAACACAAAATAATGCGAAAAACCGTATGTTCTATGTATTTAATGAAAATTAGTGATGCTCCGGATGTCCGTATCCGTATCCGTGTCCGCGGATATCCGAGGGAAAATAAAGATCTGTACCCGTATCCGTTACTTTTTTGACGGATCTTAAACGGATCATTTCTATTCCAAAATTTTTTAAATACTTGAATAAAACTCTTAAATACCGTTTAATTCGGTTTTATTTCCTATTTGAATTATAAGGTATCATTTCAGAAGCCAATTTGTACCTCTCCCCCCCCCCCCCCCGTTGCAAAAAGGAAGGGGAAATAAGTTTTAAAAGTGGGTATCAGTGTGTCTTTTTGTGGCATCGTAGCTCTTAAACAGATGAACTGGTTTTGATAGTTCATTTTTCGTTCAAAAGGTGACTTGATCGAAAGTGTTCTTAGCTTGGCCTGTTTTTGTAGAACTTTAATTACCGGAAATATTAATTAAAAACCGGCTTAACGTGTTTTACAATTATGGTAGTAAAAGTTTACCCGTACGTTAAAAATGTTGGCCTTAGTTGAAAGAACGAAGTTTTTTGCGTTTTATATTTATTTGAAACTTCTAACTTATAAACAGTAGGAGCTATAATCTTGTTAAGTAAATTTTAAATGCAATTCTAAGCCTTTATACGCGTGATTGGTAGCAATTTCGTAGTCAGAAGATAAGGAGAAAAAGCTCAATGATTTAAAATTTTTACCTGCTGTCAGTTCATATTTGTTAACATATGTGTGTTCTGACCCGCGAAATTCATCTTAATATGAGGTCGGCTCTCTGGGACATGTTTTGTTTTTTTAATTTTTAATTTAGTAATACTTTTTGTTATTGATTTGGGGTTTCTGTTACTCTTCGTTTTTGTTTTTCTCCTTTAAAAAAAGTGAGACTGGGGGGGGGGGGGGGGTCAGCGCTGCATTTATGCTGAAATAAAATGCGAAAAATTATTTCTAGCCTGTCCAGTAGCAGCTTCACACTCTTGCTCCTGTATCTCACATCTACCGAGTAAGCTAGAAATAATTTTTCACGTTCCAGCCAAGCATTAACGCAGCGCTGGCCCATTCCTTCCAACTCTCCCTCAATTTTAGCGGAGATACCTTTAAAGAGTAAATCATAGTCTTGATTATATTTTTGCCTTAGTTGATATTTTTTGAAGAAACTGCCATTATACTGACGGGAATACCTTCCGTAAAAAATTTTACACTTGGGTAGTTGAATCGGGGGAAAAAAAATTGAGATCCGTATCCGTATCCGCGGATCTTGAAACTAATGATCCGGATCCGTATCCGCGGATCTACTTTTTTAACGATCCGGCACATCACTAATGAAAATAGCGCAAAAAAACTTTCTATGTTCCCCGTAGTATGTACGAAAATAGCATTCCCAAAAGAAAAAAAGCCCCTGCTTTTTTTAATCCAATCATTGTTGGAAAAAACTCTGATGGAGAGCCCAAAAAAGACTTTTTGATTTGAAGAATTTTTTGTTCAATATTGAACAGTTCAAAAAACCTACGCTATTATAGATCGGGAACTTAAAGACGTATTTGCTTCAAACAGGCTTGGTTGAAAAAGCTCTTGATGAAGAACATTTATGGAAAATATATTTTTGATTTAGCTTTTTTAAGTGTAGTTTTTTAACAATTCGAAAGATTTTAAAACCAAATTCTGAATTAAAGTGACTGAATCATAATGAAATGAAAACAAATCTTCAGATTTAGCAGATTCAGCAGAAAAGTAGACTCGGGGCGAAATTGGCCTCTTGGAATTTCAGTCTTCACCTCCCAGCTCCGGCTGCAATTCCTTTATCCCAAATCAGTCCGACTTCGAGACCGAAGCCCTGGTTTTTATCAGGGCTGTGGATTTGAAGGGAAAATGACCGACACCGGCCCTTACTACAACGCCGTGATTTTTTTAGACTCCTTTTCCCCAAAATAAGTCTGACTCCAAATCCGCAAGCACTGGTACAGTTGAGGACTTTGAGGGAAATTGACCTTCTCTTGGAATTTTAAACCTTCGACTCAGGACTCCGACTCCAACTCCGCAGCCCTGGTTTTTACTGTGAAATAATGATTTTTGATATGATTTGTTTTTATTTTCGACTAAAAACTTCAATTTATTCTTTCTATTTTTGGCAACAAAAAATAAAAGGGACCTCGGAGTACTTTAAGTTTTAATGAAAGAGCTATGCAGAAGATTTTTTTCATGAAAATTATTTAAGATGTTATTTTATTTTTTTATAAAGTAGATAAATTTACTTTTTGTAATTTTTAGGCTACGGTATGAAATGCATATATTTTGATATATCTTTTAATTTTAATTGTTGTTTTTCTTTTTAAAAGCGATTTTTCTTTTTGAATTTTTTTTGCATTTTTGTCATTTATTGTACTTTAGCTTTATTATACAAGCTTGCTTATTTGGTTTCCGCTGAATAAAAAGGGAAAATAAACTTCAAATTCCAACTTTTCCCGTTGTTTGTATAGAATCCTAAACACATGTCATCAAGCAATTAAAAAAATCATTTAGGCAAATACTAGCCTTTGCTTTAACGTGGCAGTATTAAACTCGATACACTGTTTAAAATAACTATTCATGCTCCAGTGGATAGTACACCAGATTGCGTGCTATTGCGCAACTTCCGCTTCTAAAAGCGGGAACTCGGTTCAAAAACAGATGATATTTCTCTCTCCCTGAATGCTCAAATGAGAAAATGTGGCCCAGAAAAAGAAATTAAAGACTCATCATTAAAAATGATCAGCAAAAGGATAATCTTTCATTTATGTGAGGTTGGGTCATTTAAAATGCATTTTCCAAATTCAATTTCACTGTTTCAGAAAAAAGACGTAATTTGAGGCACAATTAGGGAAACTTTTTAACGAATATTTTAACACAAGGAAAAAACGCTTTCAATGCTGCCTTAAAATAACTTTGTTAATATACACGAAGAACAAAAGGATATCATGTAACTGGTGTTTCACATGAAAAAAATATATTTCTATTACATTTTTTTTTTCCATATTTAATTTACCCATGCAACTTCAGTTCAAGGGCCATTGAAAAAAAAAAACATTGTATGGATTCCTTTCACTTTTAAATTTCTAGAATGTGTTGAGTTTTGAGCTACTTATTATCCCCCCCCCCCCTTTTTTTTAATCTATTTTTTTTAAACTGTTTGTGAGACTCGTGCCATACTTTTACTATTGTTGAACATACAGGAATATGATTTTCAAGACATTAATCTTTTGTTTCCGTGACATAAACGCTTGAAATTCTAATTGCAAACCATTTTGTGTGACGAAAATTACGTTGTTTTTATTATTATTATTATTATTATTATTATTATTATTATTATTATTATTTGTTGCCAAAAACGCTACAAAGCTATAGAAATTACAAAGTTAAAATTCTACCACGTTTCAATTGTTCACAAAAACAATGAAAAAAATGGAAATTATAAAGTTGGTTTTTAAAACAATTAAGTTAGTCTCTGAATTTATGTAAAACACAACCAAAAGTGTCATCAAAAATAAGTCGTCCAAAAAATAAGAAAAATTAAAAACTTAATTGCTTTCATATTCCCCAGAGTACAATACTTACGATACTTACGGGGAAAATGGAAACACCTAAATAGAGCATCAAAAGTGACTAGGAAGATGAAATTCAGTAACCATCCACATGAAAAGTAAAACTAGTTTAAAACCAGTTACTTCGCATTGTAACTTGCTAAGATTTTCTGGAAAGGAAAGTGTATGATCACTAAATTTTGCAAAACGACTTTTCTCTGTCATTTGAAAACATGTATGATGCCTACACTATTGTTTAGAATCACGCAGAACAATAAGAATCGCTACTATATGTTAAAGCTTGACCAAAGAGAGATGACGCCGAAGCGGAAACATTATTTGTATCATTTGCAATAGGTAGAATCAACCAAAATGCGACGAATAGTAAAAGGCGCATTCTTGCTGATCCTATCTATTGAAAAATAATAACAAACAACCTATTGCAAATGATACAAATGATGTTTCCACTTCAAAGTCATCCGCCATCTCTCCGTGGTCAAGCTTTACCTTATTTTCCCTCACCAACAGTTTAATTTCAAAAATTACCAAAAGCGCGACAATAGACTTTGTTTTTGTGTACTTACGTTTATTTTTACTCCAACTGCCCTACTTCAACGCGAAAATTTGCCAAAATTATCAAAAGTGCGGTAATATAGTTCATACCCCTCGTTTATTTATACCCCAACTGCCTTACTTCAATGCGATTATTTACCAAAATTACCAAAAATGTGGTAATAGAGTTCATTTCCCATTTTCCTCATGTTTATTTTTACCTCAATTGCCCTACTTCAACGTGATTATTTATCAACATAATTAAAAGTGTGGTAATAAAGTTTATTTCCCCATGTTTATTTTTACCCCAACTGCCGTAATTCAACACGATTCTTTACCAAAAATTACCAAAAGTGCGATAATAGAGTTTATTTCCATTTACCGCATGTTCATTTCACCCCAACTGACCCACTTCAACGCGATTTGAAGAAAAATAAGGAATGCATCGTAATGTATCGTTTTTCAAACCATAATCTAGAGCAGTATGGTGTGAGAACTAACCATAAAACTAAAGAAATTGGATTTTCTATGTTTTTGATCTTGCTCGACTAAAATTTTTTAAAAAAAATACCAGGTCCCTATCAAGGCACAAGTATAAATTGTAGTTTGCAGTCTAAAAGCTTGAAAGTATGAAGAAAACATTTCCTCGTAATTATCAGCTACGAAAAAAATGTATCTAATGCACAATTTTCTGTTCATATTCAGTTGATAGCATTCTGCATATGATGCACTAAAAATAAACCTAATGTAGTAAAAATTAATTTTTCAAAACCTAATCAAACGTTAAGTGTAGTCAGAATTCAAGATTCGAAGCGAGCTGTCGAAGAGACAATATAATCTGCATTTCTCGTTAATCAGTCATTGTCCCATTGAATCAAATATGCGCGTACTCGAAACAACTTTGCTTGTGAAAAATACTTTTGAAATATTGTGGCAGTTTGAGTTGTTTCAAATTTTAAAAATGACAGCACTTTTAAATGATTCGGGTTTATTTAGAAATTCGTGAAAGAAAATTCGGTCCAGAACATAAAATTAATGAAAAAAAAAAGTATTTATTTTTGTTGGTAACTATTGTCCATTGAATAATTGTTCAAAATTTGTATCTACGTCAAATGTGAAAAGTGTGCTGACACTATAAGTTAGGATGAAAATTACTCTATTTTTAAAATTATTCATTGAAACGGAAAATTGAATGTGCTTTAAAATTCGTAGCTCTCAACTACTTATTTCCAAAAGAATGGTGAGGAATAGTGATGTGGAAGAACCTAGGAAACAGTGTTTTACACCTCCCCCACAAAAAGAAAAACAAACTGCATTTCAACCATTTATCGAACAACTGCTGACAGGTAACTCGAGAAAACAAGTTATTTTAGAATTTCGTACTCATGCAAGCTTGTACTTCACCAAAATTTCAAGTGTAATATTATTCCGTTTGTTTACATTTTACTCTCATTAATTTTAACTTTTCTCTCACTTAATTTAAAACTATAACGTGGTAAGAAACAGAGCTTAAGGAATTAAGCAGTAAGTTACCACCCCTAAGCCAGGGCTAAGGCAGAATTACATGCAGTACACCGACAGCCTGGCTGCCCCACCCAGAGACTGCACTCATCAGTCTGGAATAGGGAATGACCGATCTGAAGGCAGATGTCATCTCACTGAAGCTGAAAGTGTCAACAAACTAGCAGATAAAGTAAATTTTTCTCACCAGCAAGAATTCGCAGACATGGAGCGGTTCAACTCGCAAATTGAATGCAAAGCTTGGGAATAAAGCAGTAAGTTATTGTTTATTATTAGCTCGGTTATTTTCTACTTCAGACTGATGCCCATGACAAGAAAGAAACTTCAGTCTCTGGATGGGACAACCGGGCTGTCGGTATATTGCATACGGAGCTTAAGGTTTTCATTATTAAACAATAAAAGTATGTGGAGAACTCAGTAATAAATCTTTTATTGCAACCCATATTTCTTTAGAATTCAAACACATTCCTTACCTTTTCTGGCAAATTACTTTATGTTATTAAATACTCCGGAGTTAGCAAGTTGAAGAATAGAATTTTTTTCTAGATTTTAGAAAATCTATTAAGGGAAATAACCTAAAGTTTTAATTATGATTAACGGAAACGGAGTAAAGAGATTGCAAAGAGGATTTTCTGATCATCATAAATTAGAAAAAATAACAAAGCAAAATCTGAAAACTTTTTTTTTTCCAAATTTCAATATTTCACATGTTTTATGCGCCACAGAGCTTTGATCTCATGAGATATGATAACGATTAACTAATCCCTACAAAAGCACCGAAACGAACTACAGTCGAATGTCAATTAAACGTAATCCACGCCGAAACAAAACATCTGAACAAACGAGGAAAGCGTCGGATTTAATTTCTTCCTTCCATTTTTTACTATCTCATCACCTTTTGTCGCTTGGCTGCCCGCACCAAATATGAATACACGAAAAAAAAAACCCAAAAGGAACTCGTCCCCCACAAATCCCTGCCGGCCATCATAATTAGGAGAACGGTCCTCATTTCGGAAACGACCAGCTTCCTCAGGAAGAAACCTAAAAGAGTATAAAAGCGGTGGCTCATTAAGTTGGGCAGATCCATTCCGAGAACACAGTTCTGCTTGCTTCAGTTCTCCAAAAAGAACAGTAAGTTGCATCATATATACAATTTATTTCAATTTTAAGTAGAAATTGGATAATAACTGCAGTTTATTGATTTACGATTGCAATTTCGTCATGGATTTTTTTTTTTTTTTTTAATTTTTTGTGGCACAACAGTAGCTATTTAATAATATGTAAACGTTTCCAATCTTCAAATTTAATATTCTTTTTAAAATTTTTAGATTATATTAGTTTTAAATTAATATATTTTCCTTAGAAATTTGTATTGCTTTAAATTCACTGTTTTATCTGTTAAGATTCACATGTAACGTCATTCAGACATAGATAAAAAGAAGAATTAAGTATGTATTCTTTTTTCAAAATGAAGGAAAAGAACTTTTTGAAGAAAATTTTCTTCTAGATTTATTTTTTTCCATTAAATGGTATAGATTTTGTAGTTTAATCATATTAGTTGATTATGGTCAGAGTTTACTACAGTAGTTATAACTTATGTAGTGGATAACATTGTTGAGGGCTTTACCAAGCTTCTTAGTGTGGAGAACCTATATAACCAATTTCCAATTTTTGCTGGTTTAAGTTTCTCATACAAAATTTTTTCTTTTAATTAGCTTCTTAGACACTTTTTCAAATTCTAATCATAACGTTCATTCTTTATTCTAATTTATATTTTATAGCAAGTTCATGATTTTCCTAAAATTTAGATAATACGTAGGTAGCTGGAGGATTACTTCAGTGTCAGGTCTATATACTTTTATATAGAATTTTATTTCCTATATAAGTTTTTAATAAAAATATTTTTATATAAATGCTTTATTCCTTTTAGAGTCAGTAACCACCTCTTTACACACCCCCACCTTCGTTTATTTTTCCAATTTGCCATCACATTTTAGTATTTGCCTATTTTATTCTTTTAAAACATATTCTTAAAACAATCAATCAAAATAATCGCCTTTTACTCATGCATCATCCCCCCTTTCTCCTTTGAGCATTTATTTATTTATTTATTTTGTCTTTTAATAATATTGTATTTTACATAGCCTGCTTTTTATAGTTTCTGGGTGACTTACTCTTCTTGTTTTACCTGAAAAGCAAACCATACTTTAAACACGTATGTTTTTGAAAATTCATATATCAAAAGAATATCTGCTATTTCATATTTTTAATTTACATTTACTTAATTCAGTCATTGATGTAAATAAATAATTTTGCGGTTAAATTATGAAATAGTCAGAAAATATTTTCGCACGCCATTTGATTGATTGTCCAAATTGAACAGAAAAGTGTAGGGGAAGGCGGGCATACGTGAGCAATTTTTCCCATTTCACAATTTTTCAGAAAACTGCTATCAATTCCTCTGAGCAAAATTGTCCCCATAATCAAGTAGTTTTTTTCTCTGTCTCAAGAATTTTGTCACAATTAAAAAAAAAAAACATTTTTTAAACTTTATAATGATGAAAAAAATATCTTTAGTTGTTCATATGTGCCCCTATAGAGAGCACATTCCAAATCAATACCTCTGCGGGTGCTGGACCAAGGGTTGCTCGGCTCCTGGTCTTAATCGAAAAAAGCAGATGTTTTCAGATCCTCATCAGCTAATCCACATGCGGTGGTAGGTACGAGGGACCCTGTAGTGTAATGTAGCATGGGGGCACATGGGATAAGATGTTAAAAAGAATAGGACATCATTATATTTCAAAGAAAATTTCTTTAATATGAAACATATGAATAAATACCAATTACATTGAAGGGTTCGTTAAGCTGAGTCAGCTTAAATTGTACAATAATGTGTTAATAAGAAAATATTTTTTCTCAAACATATAACCTTGCTCAATGTCAAATTTTAAACTTCGCAGTATTTTCTGCACGATCATAGCATGATAATGTAGTATTTAAAAGTGATTTTAAACTGAAACGATATTTTTCGTCTTTCACTTTTCTGTAACTATTCCATAACGCTAAGCATATTTTCGACCAACTGTTTAGTTACAAAAAGTAAATTTTAAAGATAAAAATTATTAACAAAAAACTGATGAATTGATAACAGATAAATAATAATTATGAATTTTCATATATTTTTAACACTTTTACTATCCTACACTAATTATTAATGAGAGGATATAAAAACAGTTCACATGTGCCGCAGATGTTGTGTTCACAAGTGGCCCATCATCTACCTTAGAACTAAATTGCAAAAATTAAGGAATTCTTAACTCAATAAGGAGAATTAAACATTGCGAAAAAATTACTTGAACATTCATACAATAGTTTGAAAATCATTTTAAGTTTTGCTTAGTAATAAGTTTAAAATGTGTTTTCACATGAAGAAACCATTGCTGAAATTGTATTAAACACTTGTTAAAACAAAGATGTAGCCACCCCCACCACAGCAACACAACATGGCTCATTTGCTCTAAAAGTCTTGAAAGAGAGGTAGGACTAATACTGCCATCAGTTGAGAATTTTTCAAGATTTTTTTTCTTCGAGTTATCTTATTAAAACATATTGTGTTTACACTTGCCCCCCTTTTTCACTGAGCATTCATTTCCTTGTAGGGAAAACTTTTTTTTCTTCTTATTTTTTTCCAGCTTTTAAAATCGGTCAAGGGGACAAAATTTTCATAACACGACAAAATAGTTATGTGTAAAATTATAAGATTTCTTTTAATAATGGGGCTGTCCATTACTTTCTCACGTTTTGCACACCTCGTGCATTCTACATGTGCTCACATCTTTTGTGTTCTTTTTTGTTTTCATGAGGCACCTCTTTCGATGTATAGCCATTATACCACGAGAGTGTTGACGCATATCCCCCCCCCCTCATATGAGGCACCTGGACTTTTATAATGCAAAGCTGCACTATGAATCTTCCGAGAGTATTCAGAGCCATATAATCAACTGATTTTTTCAAGCCGCATTTTTTTTTTTTTTTTTTTTTTTTTTTCGACATGGACGCTGTCAATTTTCTTGCATTTTGAAAATCCCCCGACTCTAGCCAGATTTGATACTGCGTCTTTAGGCGTAAACGGTTCCCACGCCTAACAACCGCTACACCACTCTCTCGGTGTAAAATTATAAAATAGATAAATTCCTCGTGTACTTCATGCTCCGGTGAAAGTTCGCAAATTAATCCCAACAAAAAAAATTTTTTTCAGATAGACTGCGGTTTGAAAGCCACTTTATATGATAAAATTAACCGATTCATAAAAAACTAATCAAAACATCTGTTAGCTTAATATTTCTTATTCATTACATTTCAAAGATTTGTAAAATGGTAAAATAAATCTTGATAATTCCGTTGAAATTAAATGTACTGTTGCAATTACGTGAAAACTGTTTAGTCATTTTCTAAATTTGACGACTTTTATAGCCATAAAAACAACAAAAAGTGCTTCAAATTAGGTGTACCAAAGTGAAATAAACATTTTTTGTGAGAATGTAAATTAATACTATTGTTTTATTTTAATTAAATTATTTCTATATATTGAAGAAAAAGTAACGTCAAAGAAATTGTGAAAGGAAGTCGGTAGCGCACTTGCGCCTAAAAGACCCCATAGCTCCTACAGCCTTGAAATTGTGTACAAAATTACTTCAAGCCTCGAGAGTTTGCACTGGGGTTTTATATTTTAATCGAATAAATTAAATATATTATTTAATTATATAATTTAATAGAAATATCGAATTAGATTTTATGTAAATAATTTTTAAGTTAAAATTTCACTTAATTGCCTATAGAAGGGATGAAACATTTCCCACACCCCTTAACATTCGATGTCGTTCGAAAGGGATTTTATTTCTGCATCAAACCAAGCTTGTTCTCAATTTTCTCAATAAGTTAGAACATCAGAGATGAGAGTTTCTATTTTAGCGAAAAGTCCTAGACTCAACTCAATTCAAGCCCAGAGCTAAAAAGCAAAATACACTGCTCAAAACAATTAAAGGATATTGAGGTTTTGGGTTGATATTGAACCTGCAGAACTTTTTGGATGATTGATACATTATCGACAGGCATTAGTAAACTATTTGAGATAAAAATTACATTTGCATGGCAGGAAAAAATACTTTTTTTCCACTTTTGGGTACAAAAGGGAAAAAAAAACGCACTTTGTGCGTATGAGACAAGGGATAAAAAAAAAATGTAGTTTTCTTAAAAGAAAATAGCTTCTAGTTGGGAGTATGGTAACCCCGGACGGCCAGCAATGTAAAACACCTCTGAGGCATGGAATTAATGAGGCTATTAATGAGGGGCTGGGGTATTCTGTCCCACTCCTCCTGAAGTGCTCTTTCCGCTTCTTGGAGAGTTTTGGGGAGGTGGTAGGCGTCCAAAAACTCGTTGCCTAGAATGTCCCAAACATGCTCTATTGAGTTCATATCTGGAGAACACGCTGGCCATTCCATTCGTATGATTCCTTCCGAAAAAAGAAAATCATTCATCAAGTAAGAACGATGTGGTCTGTAATTTTCGTCCATTTACATGAAGTCACCTCCAGTTGCTGCAGGGTAAGGGACTACAATAGGTGTGAGGATCTCATCACTACTTTGACGACCGGTCAGAGTTTCATTCGGAATGACATGCAGATCGGTGCGCCCATCAATGGAGATGCCAGCATGCACCATCACACCACCACCACCAAATCTGACACTTTCGGGCGCAAAAGCTGAATTGTTTCTAGTGCTAAGCTCCCTCCAGATTAAAATACGCCATTATATGGATAAAGACAAGAACGGGACTCGTCAGAGAAAAAAAAAATATTGCTTCATTCATTTCTTCTCCAATTCACATGCTCTGTTACCCACTCCCTGTATCCCGACGGCCTATCGCAGCTAATGTGACACAGACCACTGGTCGACGAGCATACAGACTTACAGCGTGAAGGCGATTTCGGACAGTTTGTGTCAAAATTGTGGTGCCAGTACCCAAGCGAAGGTGTCGTAGTAGTGGGGTGGCATTTATACCTCGGTGCCTCGGAGCCGTTAAAGCTATATAACGGTCTCCGTTGAGCGTTTTTGACCGTCTGCGACCTTCGGCCAACTTCGGCCAGCATTTTCAGTCTATAAAAACGGTTTCCATCTCGTAGAAATCACACTTTACAAAACTCCAATAGCTTCTTTTGCCTTGGCTTGTGTTTGGCTTCTCTCTAGCCTGACAACCACTTTAGAAGCTTCTGATTCCGTTAAATGAGTTCGTTGAGGCATCGCATTCATCGAAACAATGCGCTTACTGAATGTCAATCATTATTTTCTGCTTTGTCTTACAATAAGTTAAGAGCGAAATCTCATTCGCCGCCACTGAAACGTCATTTTCGACGTCAAACTCAAAATTTGCATACTGCGATGCTTGAAATGAATAAGAATTTGCATTTTTAATTCCCTTCTTCGATTCTATGCAAAAACATATTTGCTAATACCTTTTTTTGTACAAAAACTTACAGTATCCTTTAATTGTTTTGAGCAGTGTATATTAGTACTGGAGACTATGAATTTGAAAGCGACTTTTCAAGCGTACAAAACTGCCGATGTGCAATGCTAAGGGGTTCTCTTAGTCCCCATAGCTGAGCAAGTTAGTACAAGTTCATTTGTAGCTTGGGAAAGAGGGGTTTTTCAAAACACTTTTTTTTAAATATCTTGATTATGCACATTTCTATCTAGTTATTATTGTCTTCGTCTGAGAGTGGGATTGGGTTCTAGTTATGAGCTCTTTACTTAAATTCTATTTTCTGCGGGAGGGGGAGGATTTTCTTTTGTTAGAAACGGAACTCGTAATTTGTTTTTTAATCTGATTCTTTATAAAAGACGACTTAAAT
Source organism: Uloborus diversus (assembly GCF_026930045.1). Lineage (NCBI taxonomy): Eukaryota > Metazoa > Arthropoda > Arachnida > Araneae > Uloboridae > Uloborus > Uloborus diversus. The sequence goes on from NC_072731.1 coordinate 132,872,253, forward strand.
CTTTGTTAATCAAATAAGATTGCGAAGCAATCTTCCGTGGTTGGTGAACGTCAGCGAGCAGGGAACGGACCCTCCTAGTTAAGTAAAATATACTTTATTATTTACTAATGCAATGAATTGATGTGATAAAGTTACATTAATAGTGTTATTACATCAGAAATAAAATTATGTATTAATCTTAATGCAGCAAAGCTATATTTTCAGTAATGTAAATTTGCTGTGCTATCCAGTGGTAAGTATTAGAACAATAGATGTGTGATTATTTTCCGAAGAAAATGTCATTTGAAGCCCTTTAAGCGAAAAAAATATATATATAATTAAAATTTTCGTATTCTTCTTCCAAACGAGTGTTATGCGAAAAATCAGTGGATATTCATTTCGTACTTTTGCTCATTTTATCTATATATGACAACTGACTACTCCGTCAAATATATATATAAATACATATATATATATAGCGTGTGTAAATCTCCAATGTACCAAATCCTTATTTACAAGGTTCATTGAGTATTTTAAGTGGAAAATGCCCAAATGTGCATTTTCTTTCACACAAGCCTTAAAAGTATAATTAAATGTGAAAGAGCTTAAGAAGAGAAGTAGAATCATCCGGTTCACATTTTCATCTTTCAAGAGAATAAAACGCGTGCAGAAGTTTTCATCGTACTGCGAGAAAATGTTATTCATTCAATGACAAAGCAAAAAATTTTTACACATGTTATAAACCAAAAATTATGTGACAAGATTATGCAAATTGTTTTGCTACCAGAAATACACTGCACGTTGTTCAAGATTTAGTTTAGTTTACTTGAATCATTCATTTTTAGAAGTTGCCTGACATTAGAAGAAAAACATAAATACATAAATTCAGAGAATAACTTTTAAAATCTCGACACTCGAAAAGTGCACAGGAAAAATAAAGACTCTTATTTAATGTAGATTATTTCTATATATATTATCTCTATAGATTGTTTCTATGTATATTATATTATAGAAATAATCATCTTTCATGGTCCTCACCGCCTCAACTCCCTGCAAATGTTTCTACATTGCATACTCAGATGCTGAAAAAGCTGAGATCTTTGCAGATCATTTTCAGCGTCAATTCACCAATAATGACATACATCACAGATCAACAGAACAAGCAGTTGACTCTACGATACATAACCTCCTTACAAGCCCATTCGCAAACACACACAAGGTATACCCCTCTGATATCTTAGAATATGTCAAAAAAGCCAAAGTCAAAAAAAGCCCGGGCATTGACGGCATTACAAACACGATTCTCAAGAAACTACCCATACGCACAATCTTCTCACTCACAACTTTAATAAATCACTCACTCAATTTAGGATATTTCCCAGCTCCTTGGAAAATCGCAGTGGTTACAACTATACACAAACCAAAGAAACCGGTCGAAAAAGCTGAAAGCTACCGACCGATCAGTCTTTTGCCTGTGTTTTCCAAGGTTGCTGAGTATTGCATCTCTATGCAACTACACAAGTGGATTAGCCACCACAACATAATTCCACCAGAACAATTTGGTTTCCGAGCCAAACACTCCACCACCCATCAACTACTACGGCTCGTAGAATCCATTAAAACAGCACAAAACAATCACAAACGCTCAATAGCCCTCTTTCTAGACATTGCTAAGGCTTTTGACAGAGTGTGGATACCTGGACTAATACACAAACTTGTACACCTTGGGGCCCCCCCAGCACTCGTACAAATTATAACGTCCTATCTCACGAATAGGCACTTTGTCGTTCGTATCAAAAACACTATTTCCACAAGGAGACCCATATGCAGTGGAGTCCCGCAAGGGAGCATATTGGGTCCCCTACTTTACAATATTTATACGAGCGACATCCCACGACTCTCTAACACAGAACTCTACACTTTTGCTGATGACACGGCAATCCTAGCCCACAACGACGATTTGGCCGAGGCCCTAAATACATTACAAAACCACCTACATTCACTGGAGCTCTGGCTACGCAAGTGGAAAATTCAAACCAGCCCTGAAAAATGCCTAGCTATGCATTTTTTCGACCCAGCACCTGCATGTAACCTCGTCTTAGACGGCAAAGCCGTCTCTTGGGGGGAAAATTACAAATACTTGGGGGTAAATATTGATTATAGACTCCTCTTCAAAACTCATATCATTAATATCCAACAGGAATTCACCCAAAAAAAAATGATCCTCCAACCATTGATTGGTAGGAGATCTATACTCTCAATAGACAACAAACTATTGATCTACAAGGCGTACTTGAGGCCAAAACTCACCTATGCTTGCCCCGTCTGGGGAAGCACAACTTCAGTAAGTAATCTCCAAAAAATTACGGTTCAACAAAATAAAACTCTTCGCGATATTGTTAATGCACCCTGGTACATTCGTAACGAAGCTATTCACAGAGAGCTGGGTATACACCGGCTACCATTCTACATTTCGAAACTCAGTCGAAATTTCTATTCCAAATTACACACCGTCAATAATGATTTATTGGACGCAATTGAGTCCTATGACCACAGCGACCCAGCTAACAGGCGAAGACCGAGGGCAATTCTTGCCATCAATACCCCTTTTTAATATCTTTTTTTTTGTTTTTGCCATTTTTCCATAGTCACCCATAATAGTTACCCAATTTTTCTGTATGATATGGAAATTTTCCTCCCCCTATTATACTAGCACGCCAACCACCTTAGGACCGGTTCGCCGTTCCTATGCTAGTATTGGCAGTCCTCTACTATCTTAGGACTGGCAGTCTCCCTCCCCTGCCCGGAAATTGGCAAATTAATATTTTTTATTAATATACCGATAGATGTGTAGGGGTGCTCTGCCATTCGGGAAACACGGGCGAGTCATTTACTACGATGTTTTCCTCTAACGCCACCTGACCCGACCTTTATTGATGCAATTCCACAGGACCGAGGCGAACGCGGAGAAAAGTGCTCTCTGTTGACGCCTCGGCTTCTCATCTTCGACTGACCCCCACTCTTACGCGGGATTTCGCCACCAGGGTGGGAGGAGCCATCCTCTCCTCTGATTGGCCTATCCACTCACTTCCTTTTATTTTTCACTTTTTAAATTTTTTAGTCGTTTTTAATTTTAAACTTCCTATTAGACATTTTTTATACAGGGAATTTAGGAGCTCCAAGCTCCAGGCGTTCCAGAATAAGACATATGTTCATGTTCATGTATGAGTTTTGCTGTTTAAGAGACTTTTATTTTCTTGCAGAATTATTTAAATCAACTTCTTTTTAAAAGGTACCAGTTTTAGACGTTTAGCTTAGCCGAAAGATGGCAGCACGAAAACGAGGGTTGTTTGAAATTTAAAAATTCATTTTTAGTACTTTATTTGGCGCTAATTTGAATACCATGTTTGGTTAAACTTTTAGTCAAATGAGATTAAAAATGAATCTTTTTTCCCAACACCTCGATGGAAAATAACCGTCATGCTGCAAGGATTCCGATATTCTGAGTTTGTTTTCACTTCTGCTGCTTTTTTACAATAATAAACAACACAAACCTATAAAATACTAAAAACTTTTTAGCAGTTGCTTTAGCAATGAAATATTTTTTTTTCCATATGAGTGCTGCGAAGATGTTGCTGTTGCCATCTGTTGTCAACCTCATTAAGTAAGGCTAAGATTTTATTAGTCTAACTACCCAACCATTTTCTAACTGTTCCGATCATCCGATTTCCCAACGTTGAATCAACCATATCTGTGCTACTAAGGAAAATTAATGTCTGTTAAATTTTGCCTGTGACATTATGCACAATTTATAAACTGATATTAATTTAGCAATGTCCGTAATTCGTATTTTCAAAAAAAAAAAAAAAAAATCTTCATTCTTAACAGGAAGAAAGTCAATTTCCCAGATTCCTCAATATCAATCTATACTAATAATATAAAGAGAGAGGGCGGATTTTTGTGTGTTTATATGTTCGGGGTAATCTCCGGAACCACTGCACCTATTTGAAAACTTCCTTCACTATATAAAAGGTGCTTTCTTACTGAGTGACATAAGCTATAATTTGAAAAAAAATCGGATAAATAGTTCTTTTTTTTATTCCAATTTGGGCTCAAATTTCACATAAATTACCGAATATGGGAGTGAAAAATTACTTTCACATATTAATATCGTTGAATAGGGTAGAATTTTCCGCATTCCAAACAATGTGTTTCAATGCTCTAACTTAATTACGGCGGGAGTAATTTGCGTTTTTAGCTCGAACTTTTTCAGGCTTGACTGAAATTTAGGCACTACTTTCTTCATTAAACCTCTCAATAAAATGTGAAAGAATTGTCCCACAGTTTTCTTTTTGACACCATTGAAAAAAGCGACATTTTTTATTCCAAATCTCTCACGACCCATGGACGAAAAACTTAGCTTCTATCTTCAAAGGAAAAAAGTAACAAGCGTTTTTAAATCAAGTTCGGAAAATGTCATTTTGATTCAGGTTGTCAACCATTTTATTTTCGCGTTTCCACGGTTACGCTTTTTGAATCCATTGTTTCTTTCCTTATTTTGCATTAATTTCTTAAACTATTTGTATTTCGTGTTTCCATGGTTACGCTTTTAAAATCCATCTTTCGCATTTTAATTTCTTAAAAGTATTTTAATATGTGTCGTCATTGTTTAGAAAGGTAATTTCGCTTTTTTTTTTTTTTTTAAAGCCTGATTGTTGAATCTATGTCACTTGCCACAATTTTTATTCTCAAGGTAGATCGGGCAAATCCGGGCAACGCATCTCTTAATATATAAAGATTTGAAAGCTACTGTTAATGCGACTTTATATATTTTTTGTTTGTTTGGCGAAACATTTATTATTTCCAAAGAAAAAACATCCGCTTCACTTGAAAAAAGGCTGGGTTCCGGTATCGCGGTCGCTTGGCGCGTTAGGCGCTGAGCAGTTCAGTCTAGGATTATTGTTTTTAAGCAACCGTAAATGTAATTCATTGTTTTGGCGATTTCTTTTGAAAGAAAAGAAACTTTTGATTTACTTTTATCCGAGTGAAATGTACGACATTTTGAATGCTCCACTGGATACTTTTTTTTTTTCCGTTAGACGGATGGATTATGATAGCGTGGTTGCTGGGCGAGTTTGGCGATAAACAACAGAGTTGCGGAACTATTTTTACGTTCGAAAATTATTATTTGATTTCCTTTTTTTGTTTATTTGGCGAAATATTTTAAATTGCAGTAAAAACCGCTTCACTCGTTAACATAGTTTTAAAGCAACTGTAAATCTAATTTAATGATTTGACGAAAAGTATTAAATTCCAAAGAAACTTCAATATGTTTTTTTTTTTTTTTTTTGAAAAGATGTGTACGCTTTTTATACAAAGAAAAATGTTCATATCACATCAGAGGGGGATGGGGCGTCGATTTTTTTTATTCAACGGACTTCCATAAAATAGCACGGGCATCGCTGTGCTGGTACTGCTAGTAATTAATATTTGTCTAACATTTGTAAAATAAAAATAATGCACTGATTTTACATTGCCGTGACTGGACCAAATGAACTGCCGATTTTCATTTAAGTAAGGCCTGTTTTTTGCCTCTGATAAATTATAAAAAAAAACATCAACTACTAGCAATTTACAAAAAAAACTTCTGAAAAATTAGCAGTCTAAAATTTATTTTTTTAAAATCATGTATAGTCTTGACATTTAAAGCTGTTTAGTTTTGTGATTCGTTTAGTGCAGTCAAAACTATTGTGTACCAAAGTGATTTCATTAAGCGGATACTATTGAATGTCATTGCAACAAAGTTTTACAGTAATATATTCTCGAAGACTATTATGACTGCTAAATTAACTAATAGGACAACAAGTTTGATTCCTAAACAAGTTCGTAAAAATAAATACTCTTCAAGAAAATGTTGAATCCAGGAACGTCATAACTCGCGATTTCACGGTCCTTTTTTTTTTTTTTTTTTAGCAGTAAACAATTTAAAAAATAATAAATTTTAAAATATCTGCTTAGAGAAACAACTGGTTTTTAAATATTTTTGGGATACAATAATTTTTGCGTTTTGCAATCGGTAAAACTAATTAATTTGTTCGTCCAGTTGGATTGGTATCAGATAAAGCTTAAACCATAAATCCTAAACTACCACAGTTCAGACAATAATGCTGAATGTACCAACTGCCAACTCTATCTTACTCCCTAAATCAGATGATTTACGTTAGGAAATAACATAAAGTGACTTTAAGCCTATTTGATAAATTGATACTATCTGATGAAGATACATCGTCTTCAGACGTTTTTATGTAAAGTATCGTAATATTAATACAATATTAGCCTTTATGTTTATATAAATAACTCTCCCCAGCTTTTTCAATATGGAACTATTTAGGCCACTTTCGAGTATTTAAAACAGCTCATTTGTTTTTATACTTGGAAATACGACGCATGGGCAGTTTTTTTTTTTTTTCTTCTTCTTTTTTGAAAATTTGTAAGTGAAACACAACATTATTTTTAAGTCAACAGCAACCAATAGAACGGAATTTTGGACAATGTCAGCAATAAAGTCAGAACAAACAACGTAAGTAGAAGCACAAATTTGTAAATTACCGCAGACACGTGTTTCGGCGTTACAGGGAACGCCTTTTTCAATGCAAAAAATAATGAGCTTATGGATGAAAAGACATCCGACAAAGCTTTTGTCGGATGTCTTTTCATCCATAAGCTCATTATTTTTTGCATTGAAAAAGGCGTTCCCTGTAACGCCGAAACACGTGTCTGCGGTAATTTACAAATTTGTGCTTCTACTTACGTTGTTTGTTCTGACTTTACTATTCAGCACAAAGGTATTTATTTATCTTAATGTCAGCAATGTTAAAACAGTTTTGTTTTTGAAATTCAAACTAAATGTTGCACTGAAAGGAGGAACTACCATTTTATCTCTTACAACGATAAAAACAATTTTGTAAAGACTTCAGGCATACCTTTTGCTGCATGCGAAAACAAATTCCCATCATTCTTTTCTGTTTTTAGGACACCACAAACTGTGATGGCATCTTTCAAGAAAATTGTCTGCTTGTTCCTGAGCAGTCTGCTGTGTTCATTTCTTTTAACAGCAGAAGGACACCATGGCATGATGGGTGGCTTGCTCGGTGGCGGCGGTGGTGGAAAACACGGAGGTGGTTCCTCGGGAGTAGAGGCTTTATTGGCTGCTGGCATTTTGGCGAAGCTCCTCTCCAGCCACCATAGTGGTGGTGGAGGACACCATCAACATGTAGAATACGTCCCTTACCATTACGCCAGCCATGGATGGGGAAAATAGTGTTACATACCAAATTTCAGCAAACGTGTTTTTAAAGGAACACGTGCTTAATGTGTATAATCATTTTGTAATATAAATTCATAGAATCTGTAAATAAAATTTAATATCATTTTTTAAATTAAATTTGTTCTTTCTACTAGTTCGAGTTAAATTTTTATAATTTATCTACAGAAACCTCAGGTTTAGTATCATATTCCACCAATGATGTCGTATATCAGGTAACATGCTGCCAGTTACAAAGTGAATAGAACTCAAAGAGTTCAAAAAACGTCAATAGATAGAAACTTCAGTTTTAACAATAATTTACCCCCAATGACGTCCTGTATCAAGTTACAAGCTGCCATTCACAAAGTGAATAAAACTTAATGTGTTCCAAACAACATTTTTATAATCTGGAGAAACCTCGGGTTAAACATTACATTCCACCAATGAGGTCGTGTATCAAGAAACACCTTGTCATTCGCAAAATGAATAAAACTCAAAGTGTTCAAAACAACATTTTTATAATCTGGAGAAAACTCAGGTCTAATATTACATTTCACTTTTGACGTCGTGAAATGTAATATTAGACCTGAGTTTTCTCCTGAGTTTGACGTTCAGGTAATACACTGCCAATCACAGAGTAAATAAAATTCTAATGTTGAAACAACATTTTATACCATCAGAGAAACCTCAGGTTTATTATTACCTTCGAGTTCTGCGTCTCAATAAAGCATTTTTTTTAATATGCGATATTATGCATCAGTTAATAACGAGCGGTTTTTGCTGATGGCTTCGTACAACGAATTCTCGTGATCAGCATCAAAGCCACATAATCTTGTGTCCAGTTCCACTATTGAAGAGTTGTTTTTCAAAGCCGCTACGAATTCTTTTCCAGCATCCTAAAAATATAGATATCCTTAAAATGAAGAAATGCTCACAAATGGCAAGTAAAAGCTTCACGTCAAAGCAGAATCATGCAATATTGTTACTCTTGAATCGATTTCTTGCTTTCTGAATCTACTTACAAATGCATAAAAAAAATTACATTACTGAACTATTACAAACCGTTTTACTAATGTTTCTAATCCGTTCTATTTACTTACTTAAGGATTAAGGTTTTGAGCTTTTAGTAATATTAAATATTTTGGTTAGCTGTCTCTGTTTTTCCTTTGCAAACTGGGTTTTCCAATGATGTAGGGGAAGAGTGGGTACAGTGAGACACAAAAATGTAAAACTGAATTTAGAAAAAACCACAAATTCAAAAGTAAAATAATAAAAGTCTCACTGTTCCCCTGGTAAGTGGAAACAGTGAGACACATACTTTATGAATTAGTAAACTTTGAAACAATCTAAATTAACCAGGAAAATAAAATAATAGTTTAAAAAACTAAAAAAACACGCTTTCGTAGTAAAATGAACTAAAAAGTGAAAAATAATCTTTGGATGATAGTAGTTGACCAATTACTTAATTTTAATGTAATACAAAAAAGCGTGGGGTGCTTGCTGTCTATTCACATTTTTGCTTGGACAACAAAATGGCAGAAATTCAGGACAACTGATAAGAAGCACCCCACGCTTTTTTGTATTACATTAAAATTAAGTAATTGGTCAACTACTATCATCCAAAGATTATTTTTCACTTTTTAGTTCATTTTACTACGAAAGCGTGTTTTTTTAGTTTTTTAAACTATTATTTTATTTTTCTGTTTTTTAGTCTTATGTTGGAGAATTATCAGGCAAAATTGCAATTACTTCTTTTCGTAAAAGTTGAATTGAAATCTTAATATATAAAAATTAACGTCCTGAGATAACATATATATATATATATATATATATATATATATATATATATATATATATATATATATATATATATATATATATATATATATATATATATATATATATATATATATATATATATATATATATATCAACGCACAGCCGAAACCGCTGAAGCTTCAGACTTGAAATTTGGCAGGCATGTCCGCATGATTACGAAAGTAACTACTAAGAAAGGAGTTTTCGAAATCTCAATTAGTTCGGGAGAAATTAATTAAAACCTCTTAATTTCTGCGAAATTAAAACCTGTCATTGAATTCAAATCCCTTATTTTCGAAGACTTTCCTCCATTCAAATCATTATTCAGTACTTCATCTCAACTTTTGGTCGATAGCGAACTATAAATTTGATATTGTTTTTGTTTCTCACGTAGTTCTTCGAGGCTTTTCTCAAGTCAAATCATAATGTTTCTGTCGATTGCTTTCATTTTTTCAAAACTAGAAATGAATTTTTTAAGAACATCATCACAGGCGGACTATCCTTTTGAATTTAGAAGAGTGCTGTTAAAGTTTGCTTTGCAATAACCATTAATAAGTCACAAGGACAGACATTAAAAGTAGCAGGGACCGATTTAAGAGAAGACTTTTTTTCACACGGCCAATGTTATGTAGCTTTCTCCAAAGTCAGTTCATCAAGCAGCTTAATAATTTTGGCACCAGAAAAAAAAACTAAAAATGTTGTATACAAAGAAGTTCTTGATTAAACATAGGTATATCAATAAAATGTGGATGGCCTGTGTTTGCAAAGATAATCAATACTTTAAAAGGATCGTTAATAACAGTTAAAGATCGGTTAAGGACAAAGGCATATATGTAAGGAGTCCAGGGGCCCCAGGATCCTCCCAAAATTAGAAAATGTTATAGGTAATAAGTAATTATTATAGGGGATTTTCGAAACTAGGTGCACCAAACACTGTTAACCCCTGCTAATTCCATTACCCGAGCAATGCCGGGTACGGGAATGCTAGTTATTTATAAAACGAGTGCGAGGCAATATCTTAAAGTTAAGACAAGGGCACCCCGATGGAAAGCTATTGTGAGTCATCGATGTATGTTTGCGGAAATCATATTTATATTACTTTGAAAATTTGAGATGCATTTAAATAAAAGTTTTGTTCAACAATGGTCTGATCAGCAATGAATTTCCAATTGAGCGCTCACCTAAATTTTGGCATGAAATTAGATAAAAACAATTATATTTCATGTTTTAATTACCTTGGAACATTGGAACAAATTTTATCTGATGCAGAAAAATTAAAGGTTTTTATAGATATTTTTAAATAATTTTTACAAGCATTTTTTAATGTATTTTTTTTTTAATTTTTCCTTTTTCACATTGTTGGATTTATGCCAAAATATTGATTAAAATTGGAGGAAACTCACAATTAAAAGAGTTAATTAATTAATTTGATTATAGAATATTGCATTGTCATCGGGTCTGATGTCGCGTGCCAAATTTCAAAAGAATCCGATCGCAGGAAGTGGGCAAAATTTGAGTTGCAAGATTCCATTACAAGATACATACATACATACATACATACATACATACATACATACATACAGGTGAAGCTAATAAAAGCGTGTTAAAAATAGGAATGATTATTGTCGTTTGGTTTTGGCATGAGTCATCGCTTTCGGCAAGATAAATTTTATGTCGTCTTGACATACAGTAGTGACATTTACCACGAATATTTTCAGGACTTAAATACAATGATTTAGATATTTCTGGATTAGTAAATTGACTTAAAGTGTCATATTGTAATGTAGCTTTAGATACAGATGGAATGCTTTCACTGTAGCTTTTGTCTATTATTAGTACTACAACAGCTCCCTTCCTGCATGTTTCAGAAAATCTCGAAAATACTTTATTTGACTTCCTTTTTTCCTAGCATGTTAAAATTTTGAAATGTTGGAAAACATGAATACATTTAGCGTCTTCCAATGACACAATAAACAAAAATTATTTAAGCAGAATAAATTTGAAATGGAAATATTTGTATGATATTATATAGCGATAAAAGTCATAATTCCATTTAAGCAGACTCATTTTGCTTATTTAGGGCTTTCAAACGTATTTTATTATTATTTGCATCCACAAGCTAGTTGTAATTAAATTAAATTCAATGTATAGGGGAAGGTTGCCGTCAATGAACCACATAACAGTTTTTAATTTGTTTAGAAAGTAAATCCAAGTCAAATTTTACGTCAATTATAGGAACAACTTCTCAGTATATATCTCTTTTAATAATAATATTCATTTTCATGATAAATGTACACAATAAGGAATGAAAATTTAAAAAAATATATTTTAGCATGTGGTTCATTCATGGCAGCTGGTTGCTATGGATGGACCGTCGAGTTTCCATCGATGGATCACATTTTCAAATTAAAAAATCAATGTGTAACTTACAAATATTTATAACAGGGGACCAATAAAGACTACAAATAACAATAAGTTACAGAAAAATAGATTTATTTTTTAAAATGTCTTATTTTCGGATAAGAGGAACATAAAAAAAAAAAACCCAGCACTCACACAACAACAAAGCTGTTGTCATCACACCTCTTCACCACTTGATATTTTCCCACCCTGTGCTACACCATTCTTAGCTTATATCTTTTTTGGCATCTTTTGAACTGTTGGGAATTTTTTTAAATCCATTTTGAAAATTTTTGTTCGACGCAAGATTGTACTTGCGCTCTAAAATATCAAAGAGCTTATTGACCATTTCATTACTGAAATCGTAAGCTTAAGTCTCAGACTACCAGAGAATATAGTACTAACATACTTTTTGTCTTAGTTAATTCTGTGGGACATGTTATTTTTCTGAGATTCTTGGAAAGCCAATTCCCCCAATTTTTCGGAAGTAATTCCAAAAACATCTTCTCTAGTTTCAAAATATGATTCACTAATTATATTCTTATTTCGCAGGGCTTATTTCCTAAATTTCCAATACGTGACTAAGGAAACAGCAAACCGTTTTTTATCTTCCATGCGACCGTTTGAAGTTTCTTTCAGGACTCCATATTGTCGGCAGACTTAGGTCCATGCCACCATTTCTATAAGCTACTCTGTAGCACGTTACATGCTCTCACTTGTCATCTGGCCATATTTCACTGATTCAGAAGCAGCAAAAGTGTTTAAAACTGTATTATTATGTTTTAAGTTTTCAATCAATTTTATAAAAAAAAATTGAGTTGAAATTATAATAAAGTAAAAGAATTTTTATGAAACTCTTAGTAACTTTTTTCATTACTATCATGTTTATTTTAAAACAATTGAGCAATTTTCAAAGGTAATTGAGCTGAAGTTACATTAATATTTGCGATTTGCATGAATGAACCACTTTGTCAGGTGGTTTCATGAAAACACCTAGCGGTCCAATGATAGCAACTGCGTCATTTTAAATATTCTTATAGGTGTTACTGCTATGACAAATCATGATGAAATATGAAATGTGTACTTGAAAAGGCACTCTTCTATTTCAATGTTCACGTTTAATTGATCAGTGATATTCAAAGCATGTTATAACTAAATGCAAATCTCAATAATTAGTAAGATAATGGTAGAAATCTTATCTGACCAATTAACAATATGATGAAGTAATTTTAGCTACTTGACGACTCTGCAGTAGATTGTTTTCAGACAAAGGAAGGTACTAAAACTGATTACGCGTCTGCACAAACTCTGGCACGGGAAATATCTTCGCGGTCTGGTCATGGAACCGGTTCATTAACGGCAACCTTCCCCTAATTTCTCCATTTATAATACAAAACTCTCACTGTTCCTGTCTCATCGTTCCCTCATTGCAAAACATAAGCTCAATAACTGCCATTCTCAGACAAGGAAAACTAACAACATCATTCTACTGCTAAAATGAACGTTAGTAAATAAGCTAATGCAAGATTACAGTAATAACACCAGTTTGTGAAGTTTATCTAACAGTTTAGAAACTGCAAAAAAAAAAAGGAAATATTTTACTTTGATTAGTTCATGCTTCGATGACGTAGAAATTTTTCTTACAAGATACTTGAAAACAAACTTTTTTCTATAATATGTTTCACCGTTACTTTTCAAAAGTTTCACCATGATGGTAATATCCAAGAAGAATATATATATTGTTGTCTTACTATTCTCCCTGTCTCACTGTAGCTACTTCTCCCCTATTCTGAGATCAGAGAGATTAGGCAACGTTTTTATTAGCTTTAGATGCATTTGGCATGGCAATAATAGTTATTCGTGACCACAAAACACATTACACAGGAAATTTAATTTTTTAAGGCTATTAATTTTTAAAAAAATAATACCCTCACAGTTATTTAATGCAAAACAGGAATGAGTCAGACAGAGCGACAGACACATATTTTCTTTATTTCCAAATCTTTGCTTCTAATTTTTAATTTTTCAATACTAGTTTATTTATTTTTGAATTTTTTAGCGGTATTTTTACAGGTTTCTTTTCACGCTGAGAAGTTAGATAGGTAACTTAAATCAAATTGTAGAAAATAGTCACTATTTTTTTTTTAAATACATCCCCATTCCCCATATAGTAAGTAGGACAAGAAGCGTATAAGCCTTAAACTGAAAAGCTTATAATAGTTAATAAAAGATAAATGGCTAGAATTAAATTAGAAAAATTGATATTTATGTCTATCAGATTCTGCTGTGCGGCATTTTCTTACGTTATTTTAAGAAAAATCATGAAAATAAAATATTTAGTATCAAATACATTAAAAAGCAAAAGTTATTTGCAATTCTAGAGCTCGAATACGCTAAATTGCTGTGATTCAACAAATTACAGAAAGAGGTAAAACATTCCGTTCCACGTTTTCTCATTTCTTTCTTGATAAGCCAGAATAGCCAGTATATTTAAAATATTCATTTTGAAACAAAACAGAGAAAAGAACCGCACACACGAACAAAAACTACTGTCATTTACTAAGATTAATAGTAGGATATACGTTACGGCATTTGCTTGTTGTACCTTTTTCTACTGCCATTGGCTAGATACTGCAATGCCTTAAAATTGTTGGGTTTGAGACTGTGCTGTTTTTGAAAAGAACTAGAAGGTCCGCCATATTTTTCAATACACTACTAGTCCCATCAGCCCAAATCGCAAAATTATGAATCTTAAATGTGGGTTATAAATGCAAGTAAATAGATTTTATACATTTCTTTTTGAAATCAGAATATGCTGTTATTGTATTTCGAAGTGAACTGAACAGTAATTGAAATTCAAATGCTTTTTTACTGTTCTGAGAAAAACTGAACAAATCAATGTTTTTTTTTTCGACTTTTGGAGAAGATGTGTGTGTGTGTGTGTGTGTGATTTAAATACTATTAAACTATTATTTCTAAATTTAATTTAATTCGAAGTATGTCTGTCTTTCTTTGAGCAAATCTTCTCAACAAAAGTGAAACATTCTTTGTTGCCGGCTTTGTAGTAACCAAGTAGAACCTAGTAGTAGTACACAGCGTAAGATATACATTCAAATTTTAATTGCTAATTATTTTTTTAAAAAGTAAAAAGACAACTTACGCCTCCTAGATAGTTCTCTTGAATTTTCAAACATTCTAACGATGCGTTATTCTTCAAAAGAAACGCAAAAGATAGACCAGCTAATCTTCCCAACTTATTTTTTGAAACATCCAAATTCTTAAGAGTGGTATTTTTCAGCATAACTCTAGCCAGAAAGTTCCCGCCTTTATTACCAATCAAATTCAAAGACAGATCTAAACTGTGTAACATCGTATTAACAAACAGAGCGGCTGCAATAGCTTCCACTCCTGAGTCTGAAATTCTGTTGTACTTCAATATCAAAGTCTGTAAGGGACAAGATGACAGTAAGAGTTTTCCCACATAATCACAGCATTCATCATCGATGACGTTGTAAGAGAAGTTCAGACAGTTTAAATTCGAGAAACCAAGAAATAACTTGCAAAGCATTTGAAGTTGCACGTTAGTTGCGCATCCGTTAGACAACCTGAAGGTTTTAAGGTTCGACAAATGTCTCATTCCTTTTACTAAAGAATTAAAGTCTGGTACAGAGATGGAGGATGACTCCAGGTCCAAAGACTTTGTCTCGAGCATAAAGTTTAGTTCTTGAAGATCAGGCATGGACCTAAACAGCACATCAAAGTCTAAATACGAGGAAACTTCTGGATGGAAGATGAATTCATCAAGAACTTCATCAAAGTTTTCATCTGATAAATTTACTTTCAGCTGTTTCTTTGGCATCCTCTTCAGCCTAACGATTTTGAAAAAACGTAAGTAATCTTTAAATACGTTCAAGAACTCTGTCAGTTCGGACGCATTACTTTTACCTGGATCGTAGTTCTCAACAAACTCTTCCACTGATCGTTCTATAAACATGTCTTTCCAGTTATGTACGTACCTCCAAACATCATGTTCAGGCCAATGTTGCAAACATTTTCTTTTCCAATACACGCAATCTTGAAGAAGGGGTAAGACAAACTTCAGCGGTATATCAAGAGGTAACAACTTGAAAATTCTCTCTTTCTGTTCCTCCGTTGCATTTGCCAACAAGTCTTTAATTTCTGGACCTGGAATTTCATGAATTAAATAGATCATTTTCGAAAAACTGATACTGAAAATAAGAGTATTAAAGAGAGCTACTCAAATAGAAGGATCAGGCTTCAAAAATATCAATTGTTCCGAATTACAAAAGGTGGAACCATTATTTCAACGCTCGTGGACAGATATAAGTAAAATTTTAACATTTCACGCAGAAACTCCAACTACAGTTGCATTTCTGTTAATCGTCATGTTGGTTGTATGTAATACCCAAAATGGGGAACAGGAAAAAGCATTTTGTGTGCTGTAATCAGTTGTAATTTATCTGGACGAAAATAAAATTTGTTTCCTCTTTAAATTCTATCATCTTTTCCTTTAATAATGTACTGATAAGTTTGATAATCCTTAAAGTATTTATGACATTGGTGCCAAAACTCAGATGGATTTGAGCCGAAAAACAAATGTTGCTAGGTACGGTACTTTCTGATCATTTGGTTAGGACAACCTAAAGCACCGATTCGGTCACATGGTTTAACTACGACGGAAGAACACACGTTTTACGTGAACCTTCCAGTACTTTACCTTAAAATATGTCTCGGGACCTAACATCGTTGCTTTCAAGAAATGAAGGCTTCACTCTCTCTCTCTCTCTCTCTCTCTACGTTTTATCTATTCTCAATTGACATATCACAGTAGGAAATTTCATTACAAAAAGATGAGCTGGCTTTCTTATTGTCCTTTGGCAACGGGTTAAATATTTATTTCAGTTCTTGCTCAACAATAGGTTAAAATAAATATTAAACCTCTGGGGGTGCTAGCACCAGGTAGCTATTAGCTCTTGGACTAGTTCTAAATTCTCATTAACTGTTCAATCCGGTGATGGTGCTGCCATCTATCGGTATATAAAATAATGGAGGCAAGGCACTTAGTATGCAGTACTCGACATAAATACAGTTGTAGTCAGTTGTGACTCTGAATATATAAATATTAATCGTTTGCCAGGTATAACCATCCAATTTTTAAACTAATTAATTAATTAACAAAAACGTTTCGATCCATCGCGCTTCGAAACCATGGTTGCCACAACTTAATTACACAAAAAATTTGATCAAAGTCGGACCAGCCATTTAAAAGCCTTATGGTGACAAACGTCCGCACAGAAGATTGTTATATATTAAGACTAGAGGACCCGTCACACGTTGTTCTGTTCAAACTTTGCAAATTGAAAAGTTGAAAAATTTCAATAAACTGTCAAGTATTTGAACCGTTTTGTTGAAAAAAAATAGCAAATTGAAAATGTTTTAAGCTGCTTGGTGTCATAATGCGTATATTTATTACAACTTGATTTATCTAGTGCCCACCGATCAGTTGTTTTACCAACTATTTTTTCTCGCGTACTTGAAAGATCTTCATATAGATTGTATGGTTTGTTCCTTCAGACATACTCAAAGGATAAAAATAATCCTCAGATATTAAGTACAAAAAACTAACTACCCATCTAGAAAAAACGGGAAATCCCGCTGCAACGTCCCCCATATGAAAAAGGAAAAAACAATCGAGTGGATATCGTTTAAAAAAAATGATAAATGTAAAAACAGTTCCCGGAATAAGCAAAAATCACCCCTCCCTCCTTCCGATGTAAAATAAACACGTTCTTCAACTAAAATGACTAAACACTCTTTAAAAACCAACGAATAATTCTATGCAATTTAAAATATTTCACCAAATGAACAAAAAATACAATAAATTACATTACCAGTAGTAAACAAATAATCACGCAACTGTATTGTCATCGCCAAGCCACCATGTTCCTGCAATCCAGCCGATTAGTGAGCGAAGCGAACTCCGACCGGTTAGCGGTCCCATCTTTTGAACGAAAACTTCATATCTTTGCCTAATTTGTTCTTTCCACCAAAGATAAAAATCTTCCACTGCACTGATCTTGTGTGTACAGAACTACCCTGTTGTAATTTATCTGGACGGAAATAAAATTTGTTTCGTCTTCAAATTCCACCATCTTTTCCTTTAATAATGTACTGATTAGTTTGATATTCCTTAAAATATTCTTGCCATTGGTGCCATAACTCAGATGGATTTGAACCGAGAAACAAATGTTGCTATGTACGGTATTTTCCGATCATTTGTTTAGGAAAACCTAAAGCACCAATCCGGTCACATGGTTTAACTACGACGAAAAATACGCGTTTTGCGTGAACATAGTGAAAGAAACCCGGTTTCTTCCAGTACTTTACTTTAAAATATATCACTGGACCTAAAATCGTTGCTTTTAAGAAATGAAGGCTTCACTCTCGCTTATTATCACAGTAGGAATTTTCATTGCAAAAAGCAGAGCTGGCTTTCTTATTGTCCTTTGGCAACGGGTTAAATATTTATTTCAGTTCTCGCTCAACAATAGGTTAAAATAAATATTAATCACTTGGGAGATATAACCATCCAATGTTTAAATTAATTAATTAATTATCAAAAATATTTCCGATTCAATCCATCGCGTTTCGAAACCATGCTTGCCACAACTAAATTACACACAACAAATTTGATCAAAATCAATCCAGCCGTTAAAAAGCCTTATGGTGACAAACGTCCGCACAGAAGATTTTTATATATTAAGATAATGCATACCTTTAACATTTTTTGCAGTTTCCACGATAATAACAGCCAAATCAGGAACAGGTGACTTTCCCCAGTCCACGTCCTCTGCCCTAATGTGACGCTCCTTCAGGTTTAAAATGTCCTGAGGTAGCAGAACACCTTTAGTGTTGATCCACATACTATCTGGGACATCTTCAGCGGGAAAAGGGCTTGTAGAAGCTTCAGTGGTTTCTGTAGCTCCCGAAACGGATCCTGATTCCGTTTCTTCAGTTTCAGTCGTCTCTTCCACATTTTCGTCTTCGCCATCAACAAGCGAACTACGTGTCGGAATACAAGGAAATTAAATACATATGCGTGTATATACAACTGAGTATACTTTGTAACTCAGAAACACCAAATCAACTTATAACTTTAGTTATGAAAATAACATGTTGATAGTTACATACGCTTGAAAGAAACTAAGTACCTTTCTTTTAAAAGTTGCACTATTTTGTTGCGGAATAATTTAAATAGATTATTTCGCGTCATTTAACGTATTGTTTTTTAATTGATGGATTATGTTACTTTTCAATGGTTTAATTTAGTTATGTGGTGGATTTTTTCACTCAAATGGAATATTCAGTCTCGTTCAATGGCTTTTTCGTTCTTGTTTTTGAACAATCACGAATTGCTTGTTAAGCTCACTTGACCGTTGTTGATTTTGCTCTGATTTTTCAGATTACCTTAAGAGAATAAGTCTAGTTATTGTTTTAAAATTAATTGAGAGGGAAATTTTTCTTCGCCATGGTTACAAATCGTTCAAGGATTAACTTAAACAAATTTTACTTTTAAAAAGGAGGACAAAATTACGTTGTTCAATAAAAACATCAACATAGATGAACTTAAAGAGCAAAACTTTATCTACGTACAAAATATCCAGATTACTAATCCCTCTCATTTAAAAAAATAAAAATATCATTAGAACACGAATAATAAGAAATAAAAACGCCATAAAGTTATACACAGTAATTTTAATCTTTATGAGTGAGTGTACGGGTACAAATTTACCATAATAACCAAATCTTTATTAACGTATCCATTTTATTATCACGACCATTTCTTCTTCTTTTTTTCTTTTCTTTTGCTATGTTTCGCATTATTTAATCTGGAAAATCAACAGTCATAATCTGACGAGTGCGGTTTTCTAATCCATTTCCATTTCAGATCATTTGAAGAAACAAGAAACTCAATGAGTGGGGTTCTATCGCAATCCGTGATCGTGAAAAGCGTAATTTGAATTCAAAACATCAAAATTCAAATGATTTAATTTTTTTTTCAAGTCAAGATTAAAGTGTGCAAAGTGTCGTACCTAGTCTGGAAATACACCAAAAATAATTTTAAATCAAAACAAACTAACTAGAGAATTTATGAGGATATGGCGGGATTTCCCAGTCAATGATAGAACGTTACACAATTAGAAAATTGCTCTCAATTTTAATTTAATGACTAAATATAATGCATCGATCGTGAATAAAGCACGGTTTTTCGGGAAAAACAACAAAACGTCATCTGTATGCAAAATTTTCAGATTAATGGTTCCCATATTTAAGATTGCTTAGAAATAAAAATACCATAATGACATACGTTGTAAATATTTTTTATTTATTTTGCAAATAAGAGCCGCTATATATACAGGCCGTCGCATCAGCTTAAGTTTAGCCATTTGGGATCGGGTTTTTCATTGAGGAGAGAACATTTCCGGGCTTATCGGGCGTGGTCTAATTGGAATAAAAATTCCAGACCTGGAATTTTTACTCCAATTAGACCACGGCCGATAAGCCCGGAAATGTTATCTCCTCATATTGACGCCGGCCGTGAAAGCCTTAAACCGGGTTTTTCATTGTTGTGAAGCTAGGGTTACCAGAGCAAAGTTTCGGGCTTTGCCAAATTAGCCAAAAATAATACTTTATTTAAAAAACAATTCACGTGCCGCTAAAAATTGTATCAGCTTGTACCTTTTTTTCCTCCAAAAAAATGTTGCTGAAATCTAAAATTACGGGCTCAATTTTTAAACAAATCAAGCCATAAACTTCCATTCAAAAATAAAGTATATGCATGGGTGATTCCTGGAATCTCCCACTTATTCACCAAATGGCGATAGTGCGCCAAATCTAGTGATTGATTAAAATCGAGCTTTTTTTTTTTTTGGATTCTGCCGTCTGAGGCGTGTGATTGGTTGAATCGCGCCAACTCGTCACGCGCCAGCGTGACTAGTTCACAATTTTTGCAAATTGCACCAAGCAGGGGGTAATTCCAGACTCGCACCTACATGCATATATAATACCGCTAAATAATTTATTTAAATCATTAAAAGGTATAACTTTGATATACCCCCCCCCCCCCCCCCAAAAAATTACGCACCAAATCTGGTACTCCCTACGGACTTTTTAGGGTTGCTGTTTCTTATTTTGGTGTTGCCAATTCAGGTTTTTTCAGCCTTCAGGTTTTTGCTGTTGCCAAATTTAGTATTTTCTTGTATTTTGTACCATTTTTTGAGTTTTTTTTAAAAAGTTTTGTGGCAACAAAAACAGATATTTTGCTTGGCGAGAAAAAGAAATCGCCAAATTTCCGATTTTGGGGGGTATATCAAAGTAGTTCCCATTAAAATCTAAACTAATCTGCAAAATTAATGTATGTAGTCAATTCTAAAGCAATATGAGTTCTGTTAAGATGTAAAATTGAAACTTGAAGAGTGAAAATGGCAAAACAAATTTTAACAACAAAGTTTTCTTTTCGCCAATTTGGCATGTTTCACTTCATGATAATTCCCCCCAACCTAGCATAATCAGTTCCTTTAAAATAAATTATACAAATTCATACTTACGTTTCAGTTTCTTTTTCTTCATCAGAAATGTTTAAATAGTCTTTAAACATTCAAAAATGAAAAACCTAATAAGAGAAAAATAAAGCGGAAACAAAGCAGTTGGATAGATTTTTTTTTTCTTTCGATAGTTATCTGATGCCACTGATTTATTTCAAATGTAAAATTAAGTAGCACTTATGAGACAAGAATTAATTACAAGAATTTATAAAGGCCGTGCTTGATAAAATGTCATTAGGTCCTCTATCAAGCTATGGCCACACTGATCTATACCATCACCGTACTAGAGTCAATTACTGTGAACTGGCAACGATACACTTGATGACGTAAGCGCAGATTGGCCAGTTTACCTTTAAAATTTCTCTTTAGTCCAACGAAAATCTTTTAGGTCCATAAATGTGCTGTCTAATTTCGCAAAGGAAATTACTTCTTCGCTTCCAAAGGAGAGCAAAAAACGTTATTTTTGCCCTTGATCTATTCGGAGTGATCTATTGGATGCTAGATTTGGGAAATATTGCTAATCAGCTGGATCTGCTGGAATATAACATAAGACAACTTTGAATCCATTCATAAACGTGGTTGCAGCAGACTGTAAATGAGTCTTATGGCTCCATATGAGTTTTGTAGCATTGTGAATTATTATTTTTATGATGAATTGCTGAGTGAGATGCACATAAGTAATCTGTCTCATCTTATTGATGTTTTACCTCAAGTACAAAACTATATAATGATGACAAAAAAGAAATGTTGTTCTGTGTTACCTTTTACATTATAGTTTTAACTGGACATTCCATTTTCTACATTTAAGTCTCAAGTGTGATGTCGACTGAAGAAAAACTGACCGTAGATAGAAAGTTATCTTTGAATTCCTCGCATCATTAGATAAAAAAAATCCTGACAGAGAGGCCTAATTTACCTTGATCCCGCATGTAAGAAATGTAGTAGTTTTGTATAGTTACAGCATTAGGTATTCAAAAGTTGCTACCTTATCCACATGGGTAAGTACTTTTGAAGTGTTCATATAGGAGTAAAAACTTGCCAATCGACAATGTTATCACTCAATGAGAATAATTTTGATTTTTTTCCTCCTAGCCAACCGTCTTTGAACTACTTTAATTCTATAGTACAGTAAATAAAAGAAAGTTTTAGCTAACGAAAGCTGCTGTTGTATTTTGAAAAGTTGTTGCTGTTGCTACGTCTAATAAGTCTTAGAAACGAAAGTTTCTGACACTGAAGAAACAGATTTAAGATTTGTTTAATTTAGTTGGCGATTTATTTCAGGAGAACCATTCGCGGTTTTCATTTAGCATGTTTTTTTGGTTGGCGGACAATATTCTTTTTAATAGCTTAATTCAATCATTAGGCGAACCACTTTCTATTTTAAAGCAACATTTAGTCTTATTTAATGGTTCGATTTATCATAAGTCCATCAATAAACAAAATAATGCATGGTACCGCCAAAAAAACTTATTTCATTGTAAGTTTAATCGAACTTGGCAACAGTAAATAAAATGAAAAATAATCGCCAAGATGAAAAATATGCCTTTTGAAACTACTTCTGCCACACTAATACCTGCAATATCTTTACGATATATATTTTCTGTATAAATATATATGTAGTAATACTTATAATTTTGAAACTTGAAGATTTTCCGTTTTCCTCTTATTAAAAATAAGAAATGTTTGCTTTTGATTTAATTGCTTGTACATTCAAACTTTTTTTTCAAAGAAGTAAATCTTTCTACCTTTCTTGAAAAGTTAAGTGTTCATAATACCTTTCTTATCAAAAGAAAGGTCATTTTCAGGGCCAAATATTTTCTTCCATGTTGAAGGTGATGACGTGAAAAGCAATACTGTGTCAAATGACGCACTATAACAAAAACATACCACTATATGAGTTGCATCATTAATTCATATTAAAAGTTCCATAGAAATGTAAAACTCAAAAAAAGAGGAGCAAACATAAACGATCTTTTCTTGTTTCGCCAAGGTGGAAAATAAACAAGTTGCCAAGTAAAGTGACGCACCTATAATAAAGAAGTCTTTTTGGCGGATTATTATTGATGGATTTTTTAATGTTGTTTTGTTTGTTTTCAGGATTATTTTAATCAACTTCTTATGCTATTTAATGAAATAGTTTTTATTTGGCGGATTTTAAAAACTTAATTTAATTGTTTGGTGGATATTTTTTCATTGTAATGAAGAATTTAATCTCATTTTATTGATTGTTTTGTTAAAAATTGAAAAAATAAATAAATAAATAAAAATAATTAAAAAAAACAACGTACATAGATTCGCCAAAGTAGTTTCTATGCAATTTAGACTAGAAATTGAGGCAAAGAATAACATCAAAAATTCTCGCCAAAGTAAAAATTTCGTCAAAGAAAATCATTCTAAAATTTTCTATAATTTACAATTTTTTTTCCTTTTGTTTTGTTTTCTTTTGTAATTTTGGGAAAATCGCTTACTACGAATTTTAAATCCAACTTTGATTTTCTGTTTTGAAATATCAAATACTTGAGATTAAAAGAAGCGGTGATATGAAAAATTTAACATGAAACAGAATTTCCGTAACACATTAGTATGGCTGACGATCGGCCGATGTAAGGCCCCTATATATACGAGCCGATGCATCAGCTTAAGATCAGCCTTTTTGGATCGGAGCGCGAGTGGTTATCTTTTCTGGTGAGTTATCGCGTTGGTGATTGTTCACTAAGCAATTATTAGCGGCACGTGAATTGTTTATAAAATAAAATTTTATCTTCGTCAAATTTGGCGAAATCCGAAACTTTGCTGTGGTAACCCAAGCAGTGCAACAATGAAAAATCTGATCCAAAATGGCTAAACTTAAGCTGATGCGTCGGCCTGTCTATATAGCGGCTCTAGGCCGATGTAGAGCCCCTATAACCGGAGAGGCCGACGCATCCGCCATTTTGGAGCAAGCGTACAACAGGGAAGACTACCTTTATTGGCAATCACTCGCCAAACAGGAAACGAGAGAGTCAGAGAGCGAAGGTGAACATTGGCGAAATTTTGGAAACAGTTGGCGTCGTTTCCAGGCTGCCAGTCACTTTGCGGACTATTAATTATCCATTTCTTTTTTCTTTCTGCATCTATTGGAAATCTGAAGAACTGAAATCCTTTTTTAGAGCTTTTTGCACGATTAACAGTCGAACAACCACCTATTTGACTAAATTCAACACATGGTAAAGAAATGTAAACATTAGCAGCAATGCTATCGCTACGAAGCACTGGATCAAGTTTGCTCCAAAATGGCGGATGCGTCGGCTCCTCCACTATAGGGGCCTTAGGCCGATGCATGATGACGTCATTTTTCAGTTCACAGGCATTGATTCTAGTGCGGTGATATCTATACTGGCCGTAACAATCGATGAAAATCGTGAAAAGAAATAGTGCCAGGTGGGTTACTTTTGCACTAGAGCATATGAGGTTTTGTCGCTCTGACCTCCGTTCGGGACAATCGTATGCTAGTGCAGAATCATTTTCTCCCAGTTTACATAAAAATGTTACTAGTATGTTCGATTATCAGTGTGTACAATGTGCAACAAATTAAATGACATAAAACTATTTTTTTTTTTGCATACACTAGAATTGTATAAAAGTATTTCAAGTAGCGATAATAAATTCCTTCATTACACATTCTTTGAATTATCATGACTCATTCAGTTACATTTAGGATGTGGGATGAAGGCATAAAAGATGCTTAGAAATATGGTTTCATTTAACAATTTCGGGGACTATAAAAAGTGATGTTTTTCTTAGTCCTGACTGTCTACAGATGAAAAAAAAACACAACGTTCCCAAAAAAAAAAAAAAAAATATTGCCTCAAAATTTTTTTTACAGAACATTAGAGATACATGTAACGGAGTGAAAATGACTAACAAGGGGCTGACAAATTTTCAATACATCAAAAATATTATTCACGTACATTTAAAATATTATGCATGTACAAGTTCATTGGTTAAAATGGACTTGTGCAAGAAGCAATACTTTGAATAATTCATAAATATTTATTATGAGAAAAATAAAACAATAGGATTCCAGGTCATCCAATGGATTTATCAAGCATGCCGGTTTGAATCCATTGGGAAACCAGGAATCCTATTTTTTCAAACATAAACCTTGAAGTGACCACTACCGAAGCATTACTAAGTGTTTACCTTATTTATTTTTCAACTTAATTGAATGCATACTGATGCAATAAATTCAGAGAAAGCAATTGTGTGTGTGTGTGTGTGTGTGTGTGTGTGTGGTTTTTTTTTTTTTTTTTTTTTTGAGAAAATAAAATTTTTAAATGGAGTGTCCTGCAGCCTAACTTTTGGAAGATTAATGTACTTGTTTACCCATGAATGAATGAAAAGAAAAACTCCCTTATGTCATCAAAAGGAACCACTTTCTGTTTTTAATGACAATGTTTTTTAAGCTTGTCTCGTTAAAATACTGCTCACCATACAGCATTTTTTATTTCTGGAATATTTTTAATGTTTATCCCTCTGAATATTGCAATATCAACAGCTGGATTTAATTCCATCCTTACGAAAACACAATCGCAGTTTGAAGTAGTTTTAAATAAATTCCCACAAATAAGCAAGAGAAAGTTAAAAGCAAGACAGATAAAATCTGCATCGAAAATGTATGCTATAGTTAGCTGAGACAACTTAGCGTAAAAACATACGTAGGTACAGCAAGTTTGTTTACGCATATGAAAATCTGCATGGTTCAAATGTGTAGTTTCCTTTTATAACCGATATCTAAACTGGACTTTTATGCTAATTTCTCCAAACGCTTTCCACGTTTCTAAAAAGAAAATATATCCTTCTAGTTGTATAAGAAGATTAAATGTTATCCTCTGCTGTATTCTCTGCAGGAGGAAGTCCACGATAAGGTTTTGGTCATGCGTCATCTTAACACTTGTTGATGAGACCCACTTTAATATGCGTAGTTCATCATGCGTCAAATATATCTCTCGAATGCAGGAGAAGAAAACATTTGCTGATTATAGATCCTTCATTTCGTACATTTATCCTTTAATTGTAAATCTACGAAAAGAAACGGCATTTCTGTGGAAACAAAATTTTCTTGTTTGTGTTTAATTTATTTTGTGACTTTTTGACATAATAATATTTCACTATTATGCTGCATTGAAGAGAAATAGGAGTTTTCGTCTATTATCACAAGCGTAAAAAGGTGTATTATCATATTGCCGCAAAAAGAAAAAATATTGCTTTTCCATTACCGGCGTAACATCACAATGGCTTTACATTCAGCATAACAGGAATGAAATTTCTCATCCATTGTCACTAGCATTTCGTTCAACTGGGATACAAAAACATTTTTATTGCTTTAAGCTTGAATATTTCCGTAGCTCTTGAATGCAATGAGTGACAAAAATTTGTGTATTGTATCCAAGACTATTACCATTGAGAGGCACTGCAAATTCCCAGTACACATTGGAAACACTTTTAGAAGATTTTTATTCAGAAACTATGTTTCAATTGTCGCATTGTGCACTGAAATGTGTTCCGAATGTGCTCCGTTAAAATGAAGGTTTATTGAAGTTTGCTTCGAATGTGCCCCGCTCAGGATGATTGCTAAATTTAAACTTAAGAACTCATTTTGGCACAGTTGTAAAATCATCTTTTTCTTTTGTGCATTTTTTAAAAAGAACTTTCTTCTACTACCAGTCAATAGAATCTCGCAATACGAAAATATGATGCTACTAGAGATTTTGTTGCAGTGAATCGCTGTCGGGTTGTGTCGCGAAAGGATTGGCTTCCCCGATCGAAGATCGATCCATGCCCGGCGGCGGTTGCCAAGTTCCTCATAAGATTGCCCCATGAGCTCAAATGAATTATTTAAATTGAAAATAATGCAACAAACAAGTTTCCTGCATTGAAAAAGATGCTCCTTGTAACCCCAAAACACATGCATGCTATACTTCTGAAAATCATGTTGATGTAATCACTTGTTGCTCCAGAAAAAAACTAAAAGTTTTACCTATTACAGGTATTAGGTGTTTAGGATCAGAGAGAGAGAGATTTATGTTAATACTAGCGGTACCCGCACGGTTTTGCCCGTAGTAGAAAATTGAAAGGTCATTTGGTTCACTTGTATATTTAGAAATAATGGATGATGAATTTCTCGCCAATTTGCTATGTAAATTTTCTCACCCATGTTATGGTAGCTTGCTCGACCATGCTATGATAATTTGCTCGTTAAAATGTTCTTAAAATTGGAATAGAAAAAGAACAAAATCGAATTTTCGAAAAATCGCTTCAAGGTACACACCCTCATGATACAAACTAATTTTGTGCCAAATTTCATGAAAATCGGCCGAATGGTCTTGCCACTTTGCGCATTACAGACATCCAGACATCCTGACAGATATCCAGACTTTCAGCTTTATTATTGGTAAAGATAAAGAACCAATTAAATGCTTTAAAAAAACGTTCGGAAGAGACAAAGTTCTCCACAATTGCATCTAAAATACAGTTCTTAATCGGCCAGAAAAGATACAAAGATATAAGAAGTCTTTCCTGTAGTGTGACGAAAAATAATCACACCAATTAGAGTCACTAGCCCTTCAAAAACGCAACTTTTTTATTCGAGCATTCTATTTGAGTTAAGTCTGTTACAATTTGCACATAAACAAGTACAATAAACATCCTGAAACTATTTTTTAAAACAACAAGTCACAGATACAGTTAATTTGCAATTTCCTCCGGCCACAGATTTCAGGAAAGATGTTAGTTCTCTGCTGATTGCAAGAAAGGGAAGAAAATGTTACGGTGCGGAAAGGAAAGTGAATATAATCCTTTCCCTATTTTACGGATTCATAAAGCTGAATCCCAATCGGATGAAAAGTTATTTGTCACTACTTCTAGAGATACAAGAAGGTAAGTTTAATGTTCAGTTTGTAAACTTTTTCATGTTTAAACAAACTTAATTGTGTAAAAGCAAACTTCTATCTCTGTTTATAAAGTTAATGAGTGATCGACAATTTATTTCCTTATTTATTTTAAACAACTCAAAATTGTTAGTTTACTAGGTAATAGTTTATTGGTGTCGATGCTTGTTTATTATAAATAAAGAACGTTTTATTTTTTTAATTTTCTCTGTAACAAATATTTTTAAATTCTCAGAAAAGCAGAATCTCGATTATTAGTCGTTTTTTTTTTTTTTTAGATTTAGTTCGCAGTTTCTTAATCTTTATAATATGTTTTTCAGCTCTTTTTGTTAAATGCAATTTCAAATTCCGAGAGAGAGGAATCATCGCTTCCGTCAAAGTTCTTTGTTCTCCTGAAAGCTTTGCTCTATTTATCCTGAAATGTAACTGTACTTCAGCCAACTTTCTTTGAAATACTTACAACATGTGCTAAATAGATAAAAGCACTTCACAGCTTGTCGTGGCTTTAAACTTTATTTAAGACTGCTTAAAATAAATCCTATTTTCTTCTGTGCTTATTTACTGTTTAAAAGTTTAAGCATTTCAAATAAACTAAAAGTGATTTCATAAAAGGCTGCTAACAGAGCTGAGGAAACATCGGAAACATTTTTCTTAAATTATACGACAGTAAAATCTTTTACCTTCTTTGTTTCAATTCATTTTCATTTACTTATTAAAATTTGTAATATAACTTACCTTATAATCATGTCACCATCTTTTTTTTTTTTTTTTCCCACTTGGTTTGGTTTCTATCTGCTTGGGTAGAATCATACAACTCAATTTTCACCTACATCCTGCAATGGAATTCTTTTGAAATTTTGTACGTAACCTCAGACACGATGACAATGTAATGCTCTATAATTAAATTAGTTAATTAAGCATTAATAATTAGTTTATTGAGCAATCACGATTGCTTATTGCTTTCATTTGACTGTTTTTGGCGTCCTATCATTTTATTTTCCCACCGCCACCCTCCGCACCATCACCGTCGACCGGCTCCTCTCCATGCTGCTCCTACAGCGAAAGCAGTCTCCAGGTTGGATCCATGTCCTACACACACGCGCATGCATACACTCACCTACACACACAGGCACGCACGCACACACACAAACACACACGAACGCACACACGCACACACAAACACACTCATACACAAACACATACACACACGCATGCATACAGACACCTACACATACACACACACAAAAACATACACACACATATACACACAACTACTCGCACATTCATGCCTGCACACAGACACAAACACATATGCCTAACACACATACCCCCCCCCCACACACATTCATACACACAACTACCCACACATTTATGCCAGCACACGGACACAAACACACATGCCTACACACACATACACATGCCCCCTACACACAAACACACACGCCTACATACACACACTCGTGATAGCGAAAAACATAATTTGAATTCAAGATACCAAAAAATCAAATTATAATTTTTTTCAAATTTTATTAGCTTCGTTTGACTCTTGTTAGTTCGGGTGGAATCTTTCGACTAAATTTTCTAAAAATGATTGGATTCTTTTAAAATTTTTCTTTTAACCTCAGACCCGATGAGAATGCAATATTCTATCATCAAATTAATTAATTAATTATTAACTATTGGTTTATTCCAATTTTATTAACTTGGTTTGGCTCGTCTCTGTTCGAGTGAAATCTTCCAACTAAATTTTCACCCAAGTCCTGTGATCGGAAATTTTATAAGTAACCTCAGACCCGATGTGATTGCAATATTCTATTATAAAATTAATTATTTAACCATTAATTATTAGTTTATTTCAATTACATTTACTTGATTTGGTTCTTGTCTCTTCAGGTGGAAACGTGCAACTCCATTTTCACCCTGCAATCGGATTCTTTTGAAATTTTGTGTGTAACCTCAGACCCAGTGACAGTGCAATATTCTATAATCAAACTAATGAATTAACCATTAACTATTAGTTTATTCCTAAAAAAAGCTCACACAAATTCAATATCCATAAAAGATTTTCTTGTATCAGATAATTTTTTTTCCAATATTCCAAGGTAATTAGAACGGGAGTTATAATATTTTTTACCTAATTTCATACTCAAATTTAGGTAAGTCGTCACTTTTTTTTTAATTCATAAATTATTTATTTTATTTTATCTTAGTTTATTTATTTATTTATTTGTTTTACAAATTTATTTATTTATCATTTTGTGGTTCAAAAATAATTGCATCCTCTTTAAACTCGTATGCAACTGCAAGGGCGCTAAAAAATAGGTCTCCTGGTCCTAATTTTGTTAATATGGAGTTTAAACAAATTTTTATGGTGAATTTCAGCGATAACGGAAGGACGGTGTTTACAAAAAAAAATTGATGAATCTCTGTAAGCATATCAAAATACATATTTTTTCAAAAACTGATGCATAGACTTTCATACACATTATAGTAACTTGCTAAAAAAGACAAAGCCAAGAATTTTTCGTTAGTAACTTTTTTTTAAAAATCAAGTTTTAAAAACGGTAACGGAAGGACATTTTTGCGACATGATTTTCACGCTATCGTGTCCTCCCCAAAAGTTCAGCTAAACTATAAAAGAGAAAATTGTATAAAAATTAAAGCACATACGGAAGTGCTCAATCATTACAATTTCACCTCTAGTTTTTAAGAAATAATTATTTTAAGAATATAAATTATGCATTTGTTAAGGGTAACGAAAGGACAGTAATGGAAGGACAAGAAGTCTAAAGCAATTAAACTTGGTAAATTTCAAAAAAAAAAAAAAATCATTTATTCAGCTAATACAGCAGTCTGAAAGAATGATATCTAATGACTGAGCCATCTGTTACAATTCTTAATTCTTTAAATACTCAATCATTTTATCGGAATCCATTGAACATTTATTTTCTTTCTCATTAAATGCAAAGATCATTCCCACAATATTATGCGTTCTGAAACAAGTTATTTCTATTCCTTTATCTTCTATATGAAGTACCTGTCCAATATAACTCTTTGTTAGTTTCTTTCCATTCCATCCAACTAACAAAACTTGTCCAAACGTTAATGAATCATTTGGCATATTCTTTATGAATTGGTGCTTTTGATTCAGGTGTACCTTTTTTTTTAACATTATATCTATGTGTCCTCAGTCTGTTGAATTTGAAGTGAAATCTCCTTCGATTTGATGAAGTAGAGTTATTGAAGTACGTACTATATTCAATAACATAACTTGTTACAGGGTTCAAATAGTGCATATTTTGTGTGTCAGGATCAGAATGGATATTTCTCCATCTTTGTGAAAGTTGATCTTTGAATTTACTGATCCCTTCGTAGTACGTTTACCAGTTAAACCAGTCCTTTCCTGTGACTTGTGGCAACAAATCTAAAAGCAGTTTCAATATTGTACTGTTCTAATATAAATTTCAAGCTTATAAGCAAATGTTTCTGCTTGAATTGGCTTGTCATATCACAAACATGACATCCCAAAATGAATTTCACATGCTTAGGAATTTTTAAGCGCAGTATTCATGATTTTCATCACATACAATAAAAGAAATAAAATCACAAAAAAAAAAAAAAAAAAAAAAAAAAACATTTTTTTAAAATTTAAATCAAAGTTTTTTTCTAAATAAAAGCACTTATAATTTGTATTCAAGTATTACTTACATATATTTTAAATGTGACTACTAACTTTAAACAACAGTTTGTTTTCTACTAGCATTTTAAAATATTACCCTGTATCAGCTTACAGACAAATGCCCTTCTGTTACCGTATTTTTGTCCTTCCGTTACCATTAAAAACAATATAAATTAAATATCTATTGAAATTTTAACTATGCCTCCTTGACAAGGGACAAAATTCTGCTTTGCATAAGAAAAACATTAGTTTCTATACCCCATAGGTTTTTGGTGAACTAATTGAGGTGTAGTATTCGGTAACGGAAGGACATCAAGTTGTCACCTCAGTAATGGAATTATTTCATGTTTGAAACGAAAGAAATTTGAAATTATTTACCAAAAAGTTTAACTAGACATTCAAGAGATAAAAGTTCCCCTAAATATTATTTGCTGATAATAACTTTATTCAAATTAGTATGTAACAAAACAGATATTTTTTGTTCTGTAAAAACATCAAGAGAAAATTTTGCAATTGATTTTCTGAAAGTCATCAAACTATTTGGAAAAAATAGGTTAAGATTCAAAAAATTCATTTTTTTTTTCTGAAGAGAATGGTATGTGGCAAGTGACAGCATATTAGTTTATGAAATTCAAGTGTCATGTCTCCTTTTTTTCTGGACTTCACCTTATACAAATTTTGGGAAGGTAATGTCTTTTAAAGAGATTTACAGAAATATATGATTTTTTTTTTTTTTTGCTGTCTTTAGCGATGACTAAAGACAGCTCCAATTTATAATAATACATTAACTCATTTTTCCATGTCCTTATTCTCTCTTTTTTTTTTTTTTTTCCTTTTACGGAAAAGGCGCAGTCTACAAATGATGTCCGTTTTGAGGGAGGAGAATGGTAATATGAAATGTGACATCCCGCATTTTTTTTTATAACAGTATGCTTAAAAACGGCGTGACATGCAACAAAAAGGGGGTGAAGTATGACTCTTGGTGACGCAGGAAAAAGAGGGGTAAATTTTTGCAAAAAAAAATTTAACATCTTTTATGGTCAGTCCCAAAGTATAGGCTAAGAAAAGAAGCAGATCGAGTTCAACTAGTTTTAATTGATGTTATCTCAGTACATCTGCAGTCATAAAAACTATTGTCGGACAAACATAACTTAGCAGCATTGCGAAGGATACAAAAATCCTAATCACAGTATTACGACGCTGTCAGGTTAGGTTTGCCCCAACTATAGTTCGCAACAACAGTACTATGTTCACATCATATTTAGTTCACTATTAAATAAAACTCTGCATGGTACCAAGAATTTCAAACGAAAGTGAATTAGTTTTTTGCGTAACTCTTTTACTTCTGCAAAATATTTAAATATGCTACACAAGTATACTCACTACTAAAGCGTAAGCACGGGAAGGAAAATGTTCATTTCCGGAAGTCTATCTGAATTGAAAAGGCTCCGAAAAAGAACCGGTTTCTCAAACTTTAACTTTAAGAGCTAAAGACGAAGGGCTCCCTTAGCCCCCACATATTTGATAGATCATGCTACGAGACCCTTAGGTTTTGTTAATATTACGTTTTAACAGTAGTTTTATCTTCCTTTTCTCACACCGAGCTCCAATTTCTGTTGCACTCCCTAGCTTTCCTTATGTAAGGGACATGGGGTCCCTAAAGTCATTGCGAAGAGCTTCCACACCTACAAATCCGTCACTGACGGAGAAACTGCAATTTCCTGAAGAGGTAGAGTGAGCAGAGTGATGTTTTTTTTTCCGATCCGTGCTTAGCTTTTATGAGAAAGTACATATATAAAAGGTTTGTATAAATATTGCAAAATGTAAAACGTTAAACACAGACATTTTCTTTTCTCCCATAATTCGATCTTGTTTGCCTTAATGTGCCACTTTCAGACCAATTGGGAAAGTGAGCATTTCAAATAGCGGCTTAGGAGAACGTTTGTACTTTTTTCCCCTTCTTTTTTGGCTCGAAATTGAATAAAATGGGAAATTTATTATTATATAAACCATTAAAATAAAATTTAAGATAGTAAAAACTGCATTTGTTTCATTAAATTTTGATCTCTCATTGCTAAAATGCTTACGACCAAGGAGACCATCATAAGTCCTAAATTTTCTGCCCTTGTCTCGGTTAATTATAACAATATTCTTGTCCCCAAATGTAGACCTTTTGTACAGAATTTCCTTTAAAACAATACTACTGCTGGTTAATAATACAGGGTTAGCATAAAATAATATCCCGGTTTTATAAATTTATGTTTCATAAACTATTACATTTAGCATTATAAATTATATATAAAACAAAAAAGATAAACTGTGAAAGCGTTTTTTTCACTCATAAATGATCGATGTGTGCTCCTTTCGTAACGCGACTCATACCTATAACATAAATTTTTGAGTGTTTCACTGTTATTTTTTCGTAATGCTACACATGTGCGATCTTTCAATTCTTGCAATGTTGGTCGGTTTGATTAGGTTTTTTGGAACAAGGTTAGTTTTTTGGCTTGAAATGTTGTATGCATTGGTGGTGTAAAAACACTATTTGACGTAACCTCTCAAAAAGAAATTATATGGCATTAGGTTTGTGTTTCTGGTTGGCCAACGCATAAAGGGTAAATCACCATAACCTGCACGGCCAATCCAGCGTTGTGGAACGTCAGTGGCGTTCCGAGGGGGGGGGACACCTCCAGAGGTATTGATTTTAATGTTGTTGCCAATCCTAATACAGTAGTTAATACACGTGTAAGGGCTATTGGGACCAAAAAACCCACTCTGAAAAGAATTTCTGGCTGCACGAGTGCGGAACGTGCACATTTAAGTAGTTACGTAGAGGAAGTGGTGCAAATGTGGAAACCCTGTTTTAATTTTTGGTGTATCTACTTTTTTCATCAATGAAATTCGTCTAAATTCTGGAAAACACTTCAAAAAGAGATTATAAAAATAACCGCTTTTGGTTTTGTGCAAAACATTACGTTTACATTGTATTAATAATAGTTAACCATAAATTGAATCTTTAACCCGATTTTCAAAATGTGCTGGTAAGGTGGAAACATTTGTTTTCTAGATAAAAACACTAACTAAAAAATTCGTACTTAAATTTGTATTTATTATACGTAGCCAAACTAATACAAAGGCTTAGGAATTAAGCTTTTTTAATAAAATAAATAAATAAATAAATAAAATAAAATGTTCTCTTGCAAAAGTCACAAATGTAATGATCATTTACACATCCAGCGCACTAAGTATGGCACCAAGACTCACAAACCAAACATCTAATCCAAAGTTTCCCTTGAACATCATTCGAAAAAAGCCTTTCCGCAAAAAAAGCAAATGGCGTCATCCTCTTCCCACGGGTATGAAGAATGATCACTAACTTGAGTGTGATAGACGTAGGCGACTGAATATTTAAACTACGACTTTGAATCGGTTCAGTTGGCGAACAAGATTTTGAAGGTAGGAAATCAACATCCGCAAAAACAGTGTGGTCACAAGGGTATATTCCCGTAACTTTGAACCCAGTTGCACCAATAAGTCCTGTTTGGCATTGCAGGTAAGCCTTGCCAAATAGTTCAGCGATGTCGTAAGGGCCTACAGGCCGATCACTGTGTCGCAAAAACTGGCGCACATATTCACTGTAATAACTTTTTAAGCATCCCATAAAGGTTTTAATTCAATGGTTGGGTTTTGTGGGATGTATATGGAGGAATGCTGGTGATCGTCACATGATTTTTACGAGCAAGATCAATTACGCCAAGATTCTTTGTGTGGGTGTTGTGTCCGTTGAGAATTAATAGAACAGGGGATTCTTCATTCGGGCGTTTCTTTTGAATAAAGTGGTTAAACCACTCTGTAAATAAATCCGTTTGGATCAATCCAGATGGATGGCATCTGCCGAGTGACCCTGGTGGTGCTCCTCTCATTAGAGCATCAGCCATATTTTTTCTGGGAAAAATCATCATAGGGGGCACAAAAGTTCCTCCTACGCTCACATGCAACAAATGTAATAAGGGAGCCTCGGTCTGCTGACGTGATTGCTCCCACTTGCCTTTTCCCTTTTAGTCCAACAACATGTCGTATCTTACTTCGTACAACACTTAACCCGATTTCATCGACGTTAAATACACTATCACTTGGGTAAGGATGTTAATCGTACTCAACTTTTAACACATGAAAAAAACTTATCAATAATATCCTTATTAAAGCCATTCGCTCTAGAAAATGAGGTCCCGATTGCTTTGTGTATAGTGAGCCTCTTTGAGGTTCACACACTCTTCAGGTGTTTTATCACTATTTACAAATCTTTGTAATGACGTCTGAGGAACTTTATAAAGCTTCTCAGCTTTTCTCAAACCCATTTTCTTTTCTCTTACGGAAACAATCGCTTTCACCATAGATTGGGCATTCCAATTCCTCAATTTACCCTTGGGCTTCGGACCAACAATCTTCCTCGGCATCTGAAATAGACGCAAAAGAAATGTAGTACAACAAGTATTGTATTTCTATTTTTTTACAAATACCAATTATAGTCTCTAAAACCTAAACTAAATGTAATAGACAACAAATTTAGGTGAGGGAAATGTGGAAACGTTTCCATATTACCAGCATAGCCATATTGAACTATGAAGAAAAAACTACGCTATATTTTCAAGCTAGGAATCCACTTAATTGTACCAGATTGTAGAATATTTTTTGCTTAACCAATAACTGCCTAAGTACTAAGAAATAGCTTAATGGACTACGTAATTAAACCACCCTTAAAGACTTACCTAAAAAGTTTGAAAAATCAAGAAAAACTTAAAACAACAACTTCACTGATAATAAACCACGAGTTGACTGCCAACGCTCCTACTAGCTTACTAAACAAAC
Source organism: Uloborus diversus (assembly GCF_026930045.1). Taxonomy (NCBI): domain Eukaryota; kingdom Metazoa; phylum Arthropoda; class Arachnida; order Araneae; family Uloboridae; genus Uloborus; species Uloborus diversus. The sequence goes on from NC_072731.1 coordinate 132,908,859, forward strand.
AAGTTGATGCGCTCACCGCAAAAGAGCAACTCCTCACAAGCCGTACAGGTTATGTTTCCACATTTGCACCACTTCCTCTACGTTAAAAAAAACTTTCACATTTTATCTTTATTTTTATGTATGATTCATAGTGGTAAGTGTAATAGTTTATGAAATATAAATTTTTAAAACCGGGATATTATTTTATGCTATTCCTGTACTAAAGAGACAACTAAGTGGGTATTTATTACTCTTAACTGGATTTGCAATAGGGATAAGACACAGTTTACATTAGATCCTTCGAAGGATCGCCAATTCACTTCCCGCAACACGAGATTTTTCGAAAATCAAGTGCGGGGGTAAAAATCGGCTCTGCTATAGGCTACAGGGCCCTTCAACGGAAAAACAGACATTTTGTACCTCACGTGACAGCTCATAGATTTCATTAAAAATAATAAATTATAAGGGTGACTCGCGGACGAAATTTTGTTACTTAAAAAATCACAAACTTATGTGGGATTTCTTAAGCAAAGTGTTTTGTGCAAGTGTCCTTTCAAACTTACTACTTATAAAAAAAGGTGCAAAAGACCCCTTTAGAAACACCCGAATGCAACCAAAATAGGAGGTGCACAACTAGACCCCACTACGAGTCTATGTACCAAATTTCAACTTTCTAGGACATACCATTTTTGAGTTATGCGAGATACATACGCACATACGCACATACGCACATACACACATACGCACATACATACAGACGTCACGAGAAAAGTCGTTGTAATTACCTCGGTGATGGTCAAAATGGATATTTCGCGTGTCTATACATTCTTAGGCACTTTTCCGCATGTGGTCGAATCGAAAAAAAAACTCAACATTCATTTGGGGGTGAGCAAAATGGAAATTAAGGGCGATTTTTGAGTGAAAATTTTTTCGCGAATACAATACTTCCTTTTTTGTAAAAGGAAGTAAAAATAGTGTTGGTTGGGTTAAGAAGGTCACTAGGGTAAGCGGATCACCATCAAAACTGAATTATGTATACGGCTTTTCTACACTTTAATTTTTACACTTAGCATGTCACATTTAATTACAGTGAATAGTTACGCATATATTTACACTTCATACACCTTTTTCCTGTTTCATAGAACTTATGCAAACTTAATTTTCTGAAAAATATCTTTACAGGGAATTCAAACAGCAATTTTCAAAGAAGTGTGTTTCCAGGTTAGTTATTATTATCGCAATATTCATTAAACTTCAACGTATAATTTTACCTAAAGTGTATACTGCAGCAGAAATTTTTACGTGAAGTAGGGGAGACCGGGGCTAGTATGCGAAGGGGTAAGTGCGTGAATGTTAAATAATTTTCTCGCTTTTGGCTTGACAGCTCTGAGTAAGCTATCACGTAATCACGGATATGCCTCGCTACGTTCAGTGTATTTTCAGTGAAATCTACCAAATTAAACGTGTTTCACGAGAAAAAGTTGTTTTTTTCACAGTGTGAAGTAATTTTTTCATCCTTAGTTATATTCTTGTAAAACATATAGTATTAGAGTAATTTACCAAAACTTATTAATATTGAATAGCTTATGCTTCTACGCAACAAATGACGTCTTATTCGGATTATTTTATGAAACCATTTTTAAACCAGTTTAACTTGATTTTAATACGGCGAGTTGGGGCTAGTAGGCGAACTTTTTTCGGGGTAAGTGTGCGAATTTGCATATTTGCCCCAAGTTACGTTTTTAGTGTCAAAACAGAAGTGTGTGAGCGATTGAAATTTAAATTCTGTAAATTGTTAATCTAATGAAATAATTGCATTAGTTACACTATTCTTGAGGTTATCGTTTCTTATAGACATGCTTATACAGTTGCCAACATACGTGCGCTTCTTTCCGGAAATGAGGAAATACGAGAGGAAAAACAACAACGATAAAACCGCATTAGATGCAATTCTGCATGTATTCCCTAGTGGGTGTATGACAGCTGCAATGTTTCCAGATTTCTTAAAGGATTTCACTAAAAACACTAGATGTTTAAAAATAAACTCTGATTTTCTTACTAGACATTTACGACTCTCACGTCAATAGAAGGGCTTGATTTTTGTAAGGAAACTACTACACTACTAAAAATCATAACAACACTGCTCTCTTTCCCACCACATTATAGCCATAAGTTGCTGCCTCTTGATAAGAGTCAACATAGACCATTGAAAAAGTATGTTAATTCCGCCTGTGATTCTTGGATGGTGAATAATTCAGGAAAGCCAATGACGGTTTACGACTTAGCAACGGTGATAACAGTTGCTTTTCCACAGGAAGCAAGCCCCAAAATTATTATGAATGGTTTCAAAAGAACTGATGTGTTTCCCTGAAATTCAAACATTTTTCAGGACTGTGACTTCATGCCCAGTTATATCACTGTTCACTGATAGGCAAGATTCCCAATCTCCCGGGATCTATGAGTGAATCTGTTTGTCCCAGCAGGCAACCATGTTGGAAGAAAGTAGTAAACTGGATGTACCTGTCCTAGAGCAGATTCAGTTGCTACTTCATTAAATAATTCAGATTTAGAGTTTCTTACTGAGGATAGTACTTTGTCTCAGCTAAACCCACATACGCCTCTGAGCATTAATCCAGATCATATACGAACTTATCTTAAAGCTGGGGTGGGTCAGATCAAGAAAGGACGGAAACAAAAGAGGTCTATAGCAATACTCTTTAATACTCCAGTCAAAAAGGCTCTTCAGGTAGAAAGAATCTTAACAGAAAACCGCAAATGATCACAAAAAAGCCCCATAACATACTAGAAATATCTGAATCCAAGTAAAAAGGAATGTAAACTCAGAAGAAGCATAAAAAAGAAGAATGGAGGGAAATAAAATAGTTCATTTCAAATAATGTTTGCATTTTTCAGCATTTACTTCTAAAATCAAATAAACCTTTATATAATGTAACATACCTAATTTCAAAGCAATTACAATACTAGTTTCGCTTTTTTTTTTTTACATTCATTGGAAAGTTTTAATTGCTTATTTAAAGCATCATTGAGGCTTTATGTAAAATTTTCTTTGTCTTTTACGAGTTTTTCTCAAGTCGCCAACTTACCCCATACGGCTAGCCAATTTAGCCCGTGACAGGGCAAGTGCGCGAACTCTGCGAAGGTTCACAAAAAATTATGTAAAAAATAGACAAAGCATAGTACCATCAAAACAAAAATACGACTTTATTGCGGATACCATACAGATTGTCCAAGCAATAAAAGAAAAATTTTCTACTTTATTTACAACCTTTAAAAAATAAAGTTTAAAAAGTTCGCCAAGTATCCCCGGTCTCCCCTATTATTGATCAGTTTCTAAGAGGAATGGTTCCACTTACACAGTAAATGTTCCCTACTGTTAGGTAAGTGGATCCCCCTCATTATTTGGAGATTAGATCTCCTTATAGTAGTGACGATTTTAAAATGAAAAGCAGCTCTTACGAAGACATTTATATGAATGAAATACAAGATAATTATGAAGACTTAGAAAAATTGATAGTTTATTTACAAAAACCGCAAAAGCTGGTGGTGATGTATTTGCGAAACTTGCAATACAGAAAACCATAAGCTATTATGCAGCTCTTAGAAAAAGAGCTGCATAATAAAGAAAAGTTCCTGAAACAATGGGAAAAAAAAGAAATTTTGAAAATTCATGATGCAAATAAAACAATTATGGCTAAATTTGCAGAAACGGAAAGAAATAGATATGTGTTTTGTTTGCCTGATGAAGATGATGTTGGAATTATTACTGAGAATAAAGTAATAATCATTCTCCCTCAGCCAGCATGCTGCCGTTAAAAGCGGTTTGTTAAAAAATTTTGCATAAAACTTCAAAAACGAACTGTTTTAAATAGGATTCCACTTGCTCTAGGGGGGTATGCGGGACAAGATTGTAGTTTTTTCGTAGGCTGACCCTACTGAGGATTCTAATAATGTCAACCCTTTCTCCCCCCCCCAAAAAAAAAACCTACGGCAGGCAATAAAAATTTCTTTCATGATAAATAAATCGAAAGCACGAAGAAAATTTAAACGGAAAGTAAAAGTTCAACTCACCAGTGTTCTTGACGAGCAGCGTTGTCAGAACACTATTCAGTAGCTGGTTTGCAGCACTGAATTAACCCCATCAACTTGATCAAATTCACATTTATAATTATTATTACTGTACAGCAGAGGTAACCAACCTTTTTTACCCGAGGATCGCACCTCATGTTCGGATGATTCATGCAGGCCAGAATACATGTAACGTTTTAAAAATATTTTTAAAATATCCAAACACGAGAAAAATCAAAAAATGAAAGACAATTACCAATGAAGGATTGTTGTTTGATGCTTTATTGCGAAATTTGAATCTGCTTTCCAAATATAATTTTCTGAAAATTTGGTCCCAAATTTGTTTTGCATTTTCAGAGTGTTTTTCTGTTCAGTGTTATTAATTTTGTGCATTTGCAATACATGTTGAATAGCACTGCTTTTTTAAACACACTGTTTAGTCATTGCTTTATGGTGAAAAGGATAATAAAATGTTAGGGAGTGGTTTAAAAGTGTTTGTCTTCAACATAGGGTGGTTATTAGGGTGGTTCAAAAAACTTTTTTTCAGCTAGAGTTCAGGACACCCCCTATTTTTAGAGACTTACTAAAAGTATTATGTTGTAAAAGTTTTGGCTCCTTATTAAACTTTAAGAGAGCGCTAATGACCCCCTAATTTAACAGTATCCGTAGTACAGAAAATGCCACAAGTTTAGAAATATTTAATTTTCCTAGATGTTTTTGTAAATAATTATTTTATTGCAATGTATATGCATATTACTAGTGTCTGTTACAATGTGTAACATTGCTTTTTCAGTTCAATGTATTTTTTAACCCCCCTCCCCATACTTATGAAGTTTGGGGGAAGGGGTTGAGCACCCTCTTTCAGTTGAAAATAGGAAGCTAAAATTCTTCCACTATCCACAAGTCTAAAAATATTGAGGGCTGGCCCGTTATCTGGGAGAAACTTTTTTTTTATGTGTACTTTTGAACCACCCTAATAGTTATATGAGTCTAAAACAATTGTGTATGCGTTTCGAAAAATCGTGTACAACCGTACTTCAAAACGCGAAATTATGATTTACGCGACGGGTTATCTAACGCTTCCCTCTCTTAAGTCAGGACCCCACTATAACCTATTTTCATCACATTGCTCTACTTCTACTTACTGGCCTGAGGAATGTCTCGGGAGCTCAAAACTTCTGTAGGTATTTTTTCAGAGAAAGCTAAAACATTACCAACCTATATTTTACAATAGTTCACTGGACTACAATTTAAAAATTTATGTTAGTGCTTTTAAAAATAAAGTCTTGCGGGATCCTGCATTTTTTTCTCCTGTAAGTCTACTCATACGCAAAGTATTAAAGCAGAATTATTCATGAAAAATTTAAAATGAAGCACATTCTCATCTTTAGTCGGACTTTTACTTAAAAGAATATCTGCACATTTTGATCATTAGTCATGGTTTAAGTTGACGAATGATGAAACCGCGAAGTAGGAAGCAAGATAAACTCTATGAAAAAGGAAATAAACGTTGGTATTTTAAAGAAATCCAACTACAAAACAAAAATGCATAAAATAATATAAAATAAATCAAGCGAATAAACAAGATGCAGAATATCGTTTTGCAAAAACTAATCTGCTTTGCAAAAATTTTTCATCCCAATATAGGATTAGGAAAAGAAATCTAAGCTTGTTTATCTCTTGTTTTGCATTTTTAATGTAAAGTCGTTTTTCCTAATGACATATGAGTCTGTTTTCATTCTTTTTATACTTCCAGCATAGGTCACATTAGTGCAATAATCATTGCAGTACTAAGATTAAAAATTCAAGCATTCCTTTTCATTCAGTTTTTTAAAAATTACTTTCGTTTTTTATTCATGCTTTTAAATTTTTAGTTTTATCAAAAGGAAAAAAGAAATTCATTTGGAAAGTGCACCAAGACAGTGAATTCTCCACCCTTTTTTAATTCTAAGCAAAAGCGTAAGTTAAATCAATTTATTCTTCAGAAATCAGCGGAAACTTTACGAAAATCGTAATGTACAAACAGCATCTGGCTTTCCCGTTTAGTAAGATTAGCCTTCTTAAGCAGTAAGTTACAGCTCTTAAGCCAGGGCTAAGTCAGAACTGCATAAAATTTACAACCTCTCGCTTATGACATCCAGAGACGACAATTTCGTCCTTGTGTGGACTTATTGGTCTGGAATTGTCAATAACCGAACTGGAGGCAGAGGTCATCTCGTTGAAGCTTGGAGTTCTGTTAAACTGATAGCTAAAACAAATCTCGCACACCAGCGAGAGTTCCTAGAATTAGTGCGGTTCAACTCATCACTTGACTGTGGATATCATAACTGGGTTATGTTGCATGTAGCCTTGAATTATTTAATAGAAGAAAACTCATAGAATATTAAAATTTCAACGCACTTTTTAAAATACTGCATTAAGCTTCCTACTATCAGCTGAATACCTTGAATCAATCATAAAAAGAATTTTTGTTAAATTTGTTTATCTCTTAGTAAAAACTTATAAATTTTATTGAATTCACACAAGACCATAAAGTAGAACATGCCAAATGATACTTAATGTTAAATGAGAATATTTTTATAAGGAATACTAACACAGAAACCAATTGCAAATTATCACCGGTTTTTATACTTTGTTTGGTCAAATTTGAGCATAAAATAGCCTTCTACGAGACATGCTAAGGGCCGTTTGGTCACAGGAAAAAATATACTCATAAGAATCACAATGTTTTAGCTCATTTAGTTAGATTCAAACCTACTTAATTTCTATAAATAATCTCCGTTCACCCCCTTTTAAGCATTTTTCGTACCGCTGCACCGCTTGTTTAACGCCTCTGCATAGAAGCTCACCGCCTGAGCATTTGCGGTATTCATCTTGCACACAATTTGTTGTATCCGAGGTTTTCCGTGACAATGTTGCAGCCAGTAAGGCGTCCAAGTTGAGGAAATTGTTTAGCCTGTCCATTAAAAGTCATCGACGATGAGACCGCAGTTTTATGTCCAATTGCGAAAGGATTTCTTCGGTCAGGACACAGGGCCTGCCACTCCGCTCTTCGTCATGGACATTTGTTCATCCATTTTTAAAGTCACAGTACCATTGTTTAACCTTTAATTATCTCAATAACTGTAGGTCCACAAACTAGGCATAACTCTCGATGAATTTCAGCAGCCCGCGATCCCTTTGCACACAAGAATCTCTACATAGTATAAAATGAAGTCTCCAAAAAGCGTCTGTGTGTTTGAACTCGCAAAACTCGAGAACTACCCGGCCGGTTGCGCTGAAATTTTCAGTTTGTTCCTTTAAGTCCTGAGAAGGTTTGCAGACCAGTTCGAATAAAATTCGATGTATAGTTCTTTTTTAATTAAAATTTACGTCCAATTTTCACATAAATTCTCAAATATGGGGGTTGAAAAATTACCTGCACATATTAATATTACATATCGTTAGAAAGGGTAGAATTTTCCGCGTTCTACGCAATTTGTTTCAATGCTCTAACTTTATTACGGCAGGAGTTTGCGTTTTTAGCTCGAATCTTTTAAGGCTTAGCTGAAATTTAGGCACTAATTCCTTCATCAAATAAATCAATATAAAGTGAAGGAATTGTCCCACAGCTTTCTTTTTGACGCCATTGGAAAAAGCGACCTTTTTTACTCCAGATCTAACTCAACCTATGGTCGAAAAAATAAGCTTTTATCTCGAAAGGGGAAAAAGTTACAAGCCTTTTTAAATCAAATTTAAGAAATCTCGATTCCATTCAAATTGCGAACCATTTTCTTTTGCATTTTAATTCCTTAAACTTATTTTATTTTGTGTTTCCATGGTTACGTATTTTAAATCCATCTTTCTGGATTTAATTTCTTAAAAGTATTTTAATATCTGTTGTCATTGTTTGGAGGGGAAATCATAATGGTTTTTTTTTTATTATTATTATTTAATTTTTACGCCTGATTGTTGAATGTACGTCACTTCACACAATTTTTATTTTCAAGGTGGACCGGGCAAAGCCGGGCAACGCAGCTAGTCGTATCATATAATGAATTTCACAGCTGGCAGGATCAACGATTGTCGCGGACATTGTTGTTTGCATGCAAGAATAAACAGAGTACCTGAGAATCAAAACAAATACTGCTGTAGCTTCGCAATAAATCAGTTGATGGCGCAGCAGGAGTAAAAGTATGTTCCGAAGCGTCAGTATTTAAAATTATAAGCAAACGGCCCTTACTTTATAAACATGCCTCGTATTTTCTTCCTCCCATAAAGATTTCTTACACCACTTTGAAAAGTCAGAGAAAAAAGCTGTTTTTGTGCCGAGAAGTGTAGTTGTGAAATGGATACTCACAGAAAGTTTTAGTGAAAATGAAACTGTAGAAAATATTGGTTTGCCCCAAAAAATACGGATATTTGCTTAGAATGAAATCTGTACCTTAGAGTCAGACTGACGTAAGTTCAAAAATTGCAATTTTCTGTTTATTAGTGCTTTAGATGTAGAAGTCTATCCCGCATCGAGCCATGTGAACGTTATTCTTTTTTTAAAAAAAATATTTTCAATTTTTTACCAGGGTTAAAGGAGCGCGCGTCCCACCCTTTGCTTGTGACAGAAAAAAGTTTTACCTCTCTACTGTAAAATTATCGTAATGTGACTTACGTTCCTCTGGCTCTGAGGTACAGAAATTTCAAAAACAGAAAAGAAAAAACGAATTAAAAATCAGAAGTACAGAGCACATGTTTTCCCGTTAAAAAACGAAAATAAAGCACAAAGATTATCTGAAAAGGACATAGAGCACTCGCCAAAAAAAGCTACTGCATTTTATGTTCTTTACTCTTTAAATACTAATTTAACACGTTCCAATAAATTTAGAAAATTTGAATAAAAATAGCACATTAAGCGTAAAAATCGGTATGAAAATTTAAAAAATGAGAAGATCATTTCCTTCACCTTAGGAAATTTATTTGGAATTTCGTTGAAAGTTGGACTGAGAAACAAAACTGAATTTTAAAAATCTAAAATACATACTTAGTTGTGCATATTTACGGTACATTACATTTCGAATTTTATATTTCATACCCTTGCTCTTATAATTAGTTCAGAAAAAAAAGGAGCAGCTTCCGATATTCACGTATTAATATATCAGCATTTTTTTAATTTTAGAGGTTTGCATTTATCAACATGTTAACTACAAAAATATATCTAGAGTTTAGTTTCCGAATAAAGTAAAAAAAAAAACATTTGTTTCTTCACAAATATCTCCAGAGATGTGTGTCAATATTTCATCACCTAATACTTATAGATAAATATGCTCATGCATTTCACAATAATTTGAACAAAAATATTTTTGGACTTTCGAAACTATATCTAGCAGTAAAAATTCTCCACTCAGTTGTAAATGTGGTAATAATCACAATACATTTTTTTAATTTTTAAAGTTACTTTGGAATCTGCAATCATTAAGAAAGGTGGTGTCCAACCAATGTTCCACGGGCAAGAAGTGGCCCATGAAGCCGATCCATGTTGATCGATGCTATGTTCAATGTTACTGAATGACAAACATGTTCCGGAACATTTCAAAACAACTCCAAAAAAAGGCCTACTTTCAGCAACAACCGTCATCAAATAGCAGTTTTTTTTTTTTTTTTTTTTTTTGTCTGGTGTAGACACAGTCGCTGTATTATAAATTTGGGCATTTAAAAACTCAGCATTAATAAAAAATAAAAACATAAAGTAATATTAACAACAACTCTTCGTGTGTAATTTTCTTTGCTTTTCTATGTTTTACCATGTTGTATAAAAAAAATAAATATACAGTGACTGCAACTTATTTGAATTCTGTTTGTTTTAAACAGTTTTGACTCAATGAAGCGGCTGATTCAATAAAGCAATAAAAGTTTTTTTTTTTTTTCAATGTGTAATTCTACGTACAATTTAGGAGAATTTTATTTAATTCTCAGTGAAGCAAAATAAAATATTATAAAACGTATGCCGTTCGCTCTAAACATTTATTGTTTGATTATATTTAGATTTTTAGCATAAAAAAGGCCTGAAAAAGCAATTTAAAAATTCATATTTTAATTTACCCGCTGTAAATTGTTAAAAATAGGTAGCAATTAATTCAGCCGCTCCTTATTCAACGTGATAAAACCAACTAGAGTCTTCAGAATTCGCACCTCACTGCTCCAATGTTACGGCTACCCCTTTGACACCTTCTCTGTCTTCATGTCATTGATTTGTTCGCTTTTTCCTAAGAAAACTCTCTAGAAGTGTGCAATTTTTTGTCTCTATCTCTTTTCACTAATTTACAAAAAAAAAAAAAAAGAACATTTGAATTTTTGACATCTTGAATTCAAATTATGTTTCCGCAATCTCGAGAGTGTGTGTGTATGTGTGGAGGCTCAGGGACAGACTGGGATCCCTAAAAGGGCGGTGGGCAAGAAACCCAAGGACGCACACAGTTTCTAAATAAAAAGCAAAAAAATGGTTCATATATATTTTAAAAAATAATTTTTATTCAAAAAAAGAAAAAAGCTTTTTAATATGCGTATTTGGGATGGTTTCCGCTTGGAACATAAGGTTTTAATGCCTCACACGAAGAATCCTTTGGCCCCTATCTACCGCAGAAGAACAGAATTATTTGAAATGCTTGCACCAAAATCTCATTTTAAAACGTTTTTGGAGTGGAGAAAAAAAAAGAGCAGACTATTGTGATTCATCCCGTAAACTTCTATTTGAATCTTGAACATGAATTTAAAGCATGCAGCCCAGTACGAAAAGCGCGATATATCGAAAACGCGATGTAAAATCGATGTCATATAGGAAAAAGAAAGATGAACCAGAAAAAAGAATATTAAGTAAGCTGTTTTTTAAGCTAAGAAGGAATTTTAAGCATTTGTCTTGATCTTTGTTAGTGAAATAAAAATTCAACATTTGCAGTAACTGGAGTAAAGTTTTTTGAAATTGTAGTCCTAAGATCACAGTTTTAGACGGTCTCAGACGGTTTAGACGGTGAAAAGTTCCAGGGGGCCTTCTGAGGAAATTTTAAGCAACTGAAATCTTAAAAACGCGATTGTAGGCGATATGTGTTGACGTTAGAGTAAGGGATAGGACCTAGGCGCTGTCTTCGATCGATTTTTTTTTTTTTTTTTTTTTTTTTTTTTTTTTAATAGAGTGAAATCGATCACCCTCACCCCAATTTTTCAACATTGAAGTTTCGAAACGCAGTTACCGACAAACTTTGACTAATTTGGAAAAGGTGGCTCTGGGTGGTCCCCTAAAAACATTTCGAAATTGAAGTCCTACAAAACGAAGTTTTTTACCGATATTCAGTGATAGGGTGAGGGTTTAAAGGTTCCCTGTATGCTTGGCGCCCAATTGACGGCGCCCAATCGACGGCACCCAATCTTCCAAGATCGAGAGTTTGCCATTTAGGGGCGCGCGAAACATTGAAAGGCTTTATTATTTAAATACAAAATTATTTGCAACGTTATTGCAAAATTTTGGTAGCGCCCTTGCAGAGAGGTTTTATGGCTCCCCGAGGAAGAGCTTTTTTTTTTTTTAATTACTAAAAAAAAGGAACTTTTTCCCCTTCTTCTGGTGGGGGCGCTTTGGTGTAGGGAGCACCGGGACACGTCCTGGTGTCCCGGCGGGCCAACCCCCCCCCCCGGTAGGCACGCGTGTGTGTGCATGTGTTTAGTGGTGTGTGTGCACGCGCGAGCTCATGTGTGTGTGTGTGTGTGTTTGTGTGTGTTTGTGTGTGTGCTGCGTGTGTAGGGCATAGACACGCCACCGCCCAGGAGTGGTCCTGCTCACGGAGGCCGGTGGACAGCGGAGTTTACAGAGTTAAGTTTTATGCTTAAGTTAAACCTTGCTCGTACGCAAACAATTTGGAACCATGGCGACGAAAATTTGTCCTCTTACTGAATATTAAAGCAACGAGCTACTCTTAATATCAATGTCATCGCAATCTAAAAAATCAGAGCAACATCAACTTTGGTTAAGAGAACGTAAAAAGCAATTCGTGATTGCTCAAAAGAAAAAAAAAAACTAAAAAATATCAATTTAAAGAAAGAAGACAAAGAAGAAATGACTGCGCTAATGCACCACGGGACTTTGGGAAATGGTTAGTTAGATGTGCTTAATTTATCCAAGCGGCATGTTTGATTCAAATATTCGGCAGTTTTTTTTAATGTTAAAACCGGATTCCACTTTGTTTTTGAGGATTTGATTCATTAATGCGGCTAATTCAATTAAACACTGATTCAATTATCCGGCATCCAGTGACGTAGCTAGGGAGGGGCGGAGGGGGCGTACCGCCTCGGGCGGCACTTTTTGGGGGCGGCAATTTCACACTTTTGATCTAAAAAAATTTAACGCGTTTTCTCCAACAAGGAAAACGTGCTTTTGATCTACAACTAGAGGCAAAAAAGAAAAAAGTTTTCGAATTGTAAGGTTTTAGTACGACTATGATAATGAAATTACTCTAATGCAAAACATTTGTTTTTCTTGTGGACATCTCAGCACTACTGTTTGTTTTTTCTCTTCTTTCGTCCGAAGCTACAGACTGAGGGAGGTGGTAACGTAAAGTCAAGGGACCATGTTTTTTTTTCTGCTGTTAAGGTTAACTATTACAGAGGAAATAATAAATTTCATAAACTTTCGTTGTATGATGAAGCTACCACTTGATTTTAAGTAAGTTCCAAGGAAACTACCGTATTAAAAATTAAGAAAAAAAAACACTTTTTTTAAAGGAAAGTGGCAACAAGAGTAAAAGGAGAGAGGTCTAACAGGGTGGAAGATTTCTTGCTCATTTTCAGGATAGCATTACCTGTTTTAAGAATTGATTTGATTGGTTATTGACTACAAAATTTTAACTAAGACAGAATGAATTCTATGTTCATTTTATAAAATAAAATTTAAAAAAAAAATTATTCACAACTCGAAAAATAATTCCTGTACTACTGCACTACATCAACTAAATCCTTTATACAATGAGTTTCACATTTATTCATTCATTTTAAGGAAAGGTTTTTAGTTAGTAAAATGATCTCTACGAAAAACCTTTCGCATTTTGACCTCTATTAGTGAAAAAGAGAATCATCCGAATTTGGTCTTGAAACATTTCCAATTAATAACCGCCCACCTCATCCCTTCACATCTCATCCTTTAGTCTTTTAGCCTAATACTGATCATTGAGTTTTTATAACTTCAATACCAACAAATTCCTGAGGGCGATCAAGCCCTGACCCTTCCCGTATAATGATCAAAGATAAGTTTAAAGTGTGTATTTAGGACATCAACTTCGAATTTAAAATCCCAATCTCAGCCAATGTCTCCAAAAATAGCTTAAAGTTGGGTTTTTTAAACTCAAAATTCAGAAAAATTCTAAGGTAAAGACACAAGATGTGCACGAAATCATCTAACGTCATAACATGTGGCTCCAAATTTCTTTTTAGAAATTTCTGAGGGAAGACCGCAAATCCTTTTTTTCTCAGTAGTGAAGAGCTTAAAATAAGCAACAGTTCTTTTTCAAATAAGTTTTCGGGTGGGAAACCCTTCTCCGAACACACTCTCATAACGTTGTCCGTCAAACAACGGCTGAAGTTGCGTTTTTAGGACACCATTTTCAAAAGGTTTCCAGGGGAGACGGAAAAACCATCTGACTTCCCAACATTTTTGTAAATATTTGGAAACTTATGCCATCAAAGAGAGCCTACAATTGCGGTTTTGGAACTCGGCATCGAAAAATTTCCAGAGAGCTCCTGAACGTTCCCTATTCTCCTTAACGTCATCAAAGGTAGACTAAAATTGTTTTCAAGTTTGAAAATATTTCAGGTGAAAAATCTAGTCTGTGTTGGAGTTTGGGGAGACCCTTACACCACTAGATACATCCTACATTTACGTGTTTTTCAATTTTGTTGAAAAGTTTTCCGGAAAGCGCCACCGAACATTTCCCAATATCTTCACGTATCCAAAAATTGCCTAAAATTGCTTTTTAAACACTTTAGTTTCAGAAAATTTAATTGAGAAGTCCCGACCCCCCTAACATCACCAAAGAATGTATAAAACTAAATTTAATTTTGAAAAAAAATTGAGGGGAGTTCTAAGCATCTTTTCTATAAGCGTTACTAAAAATTGCTGAAAATTCCGAATTTTGACTTAACTTTTGGAATGTTTCCGTGGGGCTCTGAATTACTTTTTTTCTTCTGCAAGAAAAATAAGAAGGAAAAAAATAAGTTTATTTTCTTGTTTATTAAAATCTTATCAAAATAATTTGGACTATTTTATGTGTCAACTATTTTCCATCAAAAAGAGCGGCAAATTGAGAAACCGTCCCGGGTGGCAGAAAGTGTAGCTACGCCACTGCCGGCACCCACTGTATTTTAATCTTACGTGTGGCCTGGCCTGTGAGATTTGACCTTAAATTAGGTGCCAAGTGCATTGCGAGATTTTTCCTTAAATTAGGGCTCTCAAATGAAAAAGGTTGGGTACCACTGATCAAGAAAATTAATATTTCTAGTGCTGCCATCTTTTGGAAAACGTACGAATTTCTTCTATACCCATGTTCACAATGTTCCTGGATAACGTAATCCACTCATTTTCTTTAAGATATTCAAATTCAAGCTGTTCGCAGAAAGACATAATTTTTATAAACGGAATAATAAATAATTTACCAAAAAAATTTTAAAAAGTTAATTTATTTACAGCAAGGCTGGGTTCGCAAGATTTCGGACCCTACCTCCCGTCCTGTACAAAACCCTGGTGTTCAAAGGTGTCCGAAAATGCCCAAAACTACACTTTAGTGAAATTGTATTTTTAACCCTCGACACTCAAAGGAAGGGGGTTATAAGTTTAACATGTCTGTGTATCTGTGTGTATGTGTATCTGTCTGTGGCACTCTAGCGCCTAAACGGATGAACCGATTTTGAAAAAAAAAATTTTCAAAAGCAGAGTTGATCGAGAGTGTTCTTAGCTAGGTTGCGTCTTTGGATGACATTAATGAACGAAGATATTAATTTAAAACCTCTAAAAGGTTTTTCATGATTTATGCAGTGAAAACATATTTAAAAAATTTAAAATTTAATACCAAAATAAAGAGGTTTTTTTCCGCGTCTGATAGAATGTGTTGGGAACTTCCAAGTTACATAGAATTCAAATTATAACGTTTTTTTAAAGCAGATTTTAATAACGGCTAAGCCTTTATTCACGCGATTGATCACCGAATTCATTGCTGGATGACAAGGAAATTAAACGCAATGATTTAAAAAAAAATTTCTGTTGCCAGTTTCTGTTTGTCAGCATATAAAATAATTGAAATGGATTTTTAATAGTATAAGGCCTTTTAAAAGTATTTTCAATTTTTCCTCTTAATTCTACATTTGTGACTCATTTAGGCTTTTTTTTTATTTTAAATTTTTAATTTTTAATTTTATATAGCTTGTAAATTAGCGTGAATAAAACCATGCAGAAGGTTGCCTTTTTTTGTGAGCAAAAATCAAAGATAGAATAAAAGTTAATGAAATAATATTTACTGTTTGAACACTTAATTTATTGAATGTGAACATTCAAACATGTAGTATTTAAAAACATAAAATTTATACGACTGTTTCCAATCCAGTTTCAAAAAGTTACAATTCTTTATTAGAAATTTTAATTAGCACTCAGGAATTAAAATGATCTTGCTTCTGATACACTGTAACAAATTTCGGAAACGTTTCTAGATATATCGGAAACGTCTCCGAAATAGTAAGAATCCTTCATCCAATAGCGAACTCCTCATTATTCAGAAAGCTTTTTGTTATTTCAAGACATCGAGAAGCGGAAGTGAGGCGCAATGCTTCGAAACGTATTTTATCCTTCGGCGCCACTGAGTCGAAAATAACGAGAGCTTAATTTTTTCCTTTTCTATGGTTGCTGCAGTCAGCAACTGTTTAGCATTGGATTGTTTCTTATTTCATGTCTAGAGAGTAGTAAATTGTGTCGAAACTAATTTTACGCCTTTGCATTTTGGGCTGCTCTTGATTTTTTAGAAGATGTACGCAGCTATTAAGTTAGTTAATAACGATTTGCTTCTTCACAATTTCCGGTGCAACCATGATTACATTTATATTGTGTGTTCAAGCGTGAATAGTTTCAACACCCGTTTTTATACTTAATGAAACGAAACCCTTTGGATTACTTATCCAGTTGTAATGGAGGTACTTAGATTTTCTTTCGCTCATGTTCACTTGTAAGTATTAATGAATATTTTAAAACATGTTGTTATATACATTTATATTTTTGTTGATTTGCATTTGATAAGGCTCTAATTGTAACTGTTTTTGGGTTTATCGAATTAATTTAAAGTTGTCCTACATACTGTGAGCGCAGTGTACTATTTGTTGTAACCAATTGAAACTGATTAATTACGCAAAAGAAATAAGATTTATATTTGAAAAGCAATCACAGAAAAGTTATTTCAAAATACTTGGATATACATACATTGGTTCAAAAAAAAAATCAATTGTTTAATTCATTAAAAATATGGTAATGCAAATGTTTTCTAGTATTGTAATATGCTTCACAAAAAATGTGCCAGTATTATTTATCTTTTTTTATTATAATTTATTCATTTATTTAAAAAATATTTATACCATTAGAAAATGGCCCAGTTATCTATTAGTAAGCTACCTAGTTTTGCAATTAATTCATGTGCTTATTCATTTTGTTAAATGTGGTTGACAATAAAAAATTCCTTGACATTAGTTGTTCGGTAAATAACATTTCCTTCGTGGATATACTAGTTTAATATAGGACAGGCAGGAGGAATGAGCCAGAGGCAAAAATGGAACAGCTGCATTTACAAGCCGAAATAAAAAGAAAAATTATTTCATGTCATTGTTTTAAAAGTGATCCTTTTTTAAATACTATGTTATTAATTAAATATACAATGTACATATGGGGAGAAGACGAGGGGCGTTCACCACGCAGACTGCCATTGACATTTTCAGGGACTGCTTTTTTAAGGGGGGGGGACGCTTTATAGCATTTTATGGGTTCACCATCACTCTTATGGTGTGGGGGGGGGGATCTCGTATATATGAAATGGAGTAATCATGCAATAGAATTCAATGTTTTAATAAATAAAATATGTAATGCATTTTGCGCACATTGTAAAAATAAAATCAGTAACCTATTTTGATAAAGTATTTATATTTGTGATGAACTGGAAAAGGGCAAGAACAGAAGAATCACCCCGAATGGTTCCAACAGGAGGACTTGGTGTCATATTTAAATTCCCCAATTTCTCTGTTGGCACTTTTCGGTACCCTTTTTTCGTCAGAGAAATAGACTTGACGCGAAGGGAAGGTAAGTTCTGTCAAATTTTATCCGAAAGTAAAAGCTATCAAGTTTGATACAAGATATGTTTTTAAGTTCTGCATTAAAAATACAATATGTTGATAATTTTGTCTTGAAAATATTGTGAGCAAAACTGAAGTTTAAGATTGTTTAACAAACAATCCCACTTTTGAGAAAGTACCCCCCTCCCCTCCCCTGACGATTTTGTGAATAGGAATGAAACTACTATATTATTTCATAAATTTTCAAAAATTTATAACTGTGCATATGTTATGCTGTTAACCATGCTATTTGTCATCAGAAATTCAGAAAAAGAAAAAAAAATCCACGAATGATTCTAAAATTGTTTGCTTCATTGCTGTTAGATATGAAAGAACTGAAACTGATATGGTATGCAATACTATAGTAAAAAATTATATTTTAGAAAAAATCACGGGAAAAGGATTCTGAAATTCTCGGAAACGTTTTTGAAAATTGTTTGGAGAGTTCCGAAATACTCGGAAACGTTTTCGAAACTTTCATGAACCACAGCTGCACAGAATACTCAGAAACATTTCTGGAAATTACGGAAAGAGGATTCCGAAATACTCAGAAACGTTTCTGAAAATTACAGAAAGAGTATTCCAAAATACTCAGAAACATTGAAAGAGGATTCCGAAATACTCAGACACGTTTCTGGACATTACAGAAAGAGAATTCCGAAATACTCAGAAACGTTTTTGAAAATTTCATGAACCGCAGCTGCACGATATACTCAGAAACGTTTCCGGATTTTTTTTACAGTGTAGTAGCCAAATGTTCTTTGTTAATGCAAATGAGGATGTTCGAAATATAGTATAATAAATGAATTAAATGTAATGAAATGAGGTTTTCATCGGAAACAATATGTACATATGCGTTTGGGACTCCTTTCCAGCTTTGGTGTAGTTCTTTTATCCTGACTATAATGATGAAATAATTGTAGTGTTATTTTAACTCTGATACTAAATTACCAATTACCACGAATGTACTCAAGGAAAATGATGATGTATTTTAAATGAAAATTACCAAGTTACTGCTTTTTTGTTCAATGCAGTTACAGAATACATAAATGGAAAAATATATATGAAAAATAAACATTTCAGTAGTTTTTAAAAATAAATGGCCACATTTCATCATCAAGTTATGTTTCTTCAGTCTAGAATTCTTTTTTTTTTTAATATCATGCAAATCTTGATTGTACAGAAGAAATTTTTAAAATGTAAGCTATTTTTAATTCTCAATATTACACATTTAATTGCATTATTTTGAGTTAGAAATGTGACTGCAATTAATTACGAGGGGGGGGGGGGGGTTACAAAGGGATGTAAATGCCAAAGTTAAAAATTCGGAGGCAACCAGTGCAAATGGTAGGTGAACCTCTCCTCTGTCTTGGGGCAAGATAGAGTACTAGTAGCCCTGGTAGGTGCTGCTATACAGCATGATTTAGAAAAAGAATCAATGAAAGCCTACCTAGGAGCTATTCTTTAAACGCGTTTTACTCAAAACTTGAAAATGTCCACTTGCATCCATTTGCTTCTCACTGCCTCATATGAAAGTTTATATTTTGTAAAGTTATTGGATAACTTACTTTTTTCACGTAAAATATATTTTTTCAAACATTAACTTTTCAGAGAAAAATATTCTTAAATGTTTTTAAGTACAACTAATTAATATTTATACAATGCTAATATTGCAGTAAATCGAAATTGATTACATTATACATACCTCTTTAGCTTTAGCATACTTTTTGACAGTTGAATACACTTTTGGCTACTTTGGGTAGTTCTTACATTATAGCTTTATTTTTAAAATAATATTAATAAAATTGAAGAATTTTTCAATGTCCTTTTTTAATAATTGTTTATTATTATTATTTAATATATTTCTTTCTTTAAGTTAAAGACGTGAAAAGGGGAAGGGATCTCGTTTTGAAGATTTCATAAATTGAGCAAAGATAGATTAAAGAGAGAATATTTTTCAAAGAGGTAGTTTTTTTGCAGTTGAATCAAGTAATCTCTTTGATTATATGAAGAAAAGTTAAACTTCTACACATATATCTTTTAAAATTTCTCCTCGCGTTCTCCCGCTTTCTTTTAAATTAGATGCAGGATGCGTAGATGTTACAAGCGACACTAATGCCTTTTAAGTTACGAATAGAAGAATCTTCATCTATTTGCTCCAACGTTGAGCCTAATACCCAGAACCATTCATATCTAAGTTCTACCACTCGTATTTGCATTGTCAATTTGTCAAAGTACCGAACTGAAAATGAATCATAACGCTTTTTACACTTCCTCTTCACACCATTCACTTCTTTAAAGAATCCAGCTAGATTTTTTTTTTCTTCAGAGTTAGAATTTTGAATAATCCTTTAACCATTTTAGACACGGTGGCTTCGTTTGAGGCCGGCATTTCCTTCCCTCATTCAACTCTGAGTCAGTTGATTGAAAAGAAAAAAGAAAGAAAGAAGGAAATATGTATCCTCAAACAAAGCCATCAAGCCTCAAAGGTTAAAAGATTCATTGTAATACTTTTGGATGATTGCCATGAATGTATAAATAATGAAAAGTAGGGAGTTCTGCCCCCTGCTCGCTTACCCTCACCAACCCCCGAAGATTGCTTCGCAATCTTATTTGATTCGCAAAGATTTAAATCGTCAATTAGAAAGAAACAGATTAAAAACGCCATATAAGCTCCCTTTGGAACTAAAAGCACCAATTCTCCGGGATTCAAAAACAATTGTTCCAACTTGCAGAGCGATAAGGGCTAAGAGGCTCCTGAGCATTGAAAAACTGCAGTTGTTTACGTTTGAAAAGTCTCTTTCATATTCGTGGTCTCTAGTGATATATTTTGCTCTTTAGCTCTGGGCTTAAATTGAGTTGAGCCTAAGATTTTCCGTAAAATCGAAACCCTTAAAATTTGTGAATAAGAAAGAAGAAGCAAACGAATCGAAAATACGTAACTATGGCAATGCCAAATAAAACATCAATCATTTGAATGGAGATGAGATTTTTCGAACTTGATTAAAACTGCTTGTAACTTTTTTATCTTTGGAGATGGAAGCTAAAATTTTCGACCATAGGTCAAGTTAGATCTGGAGTAAAAAGAAAAAACACTCTTTCTAGTGGTATAACAAAACTGTGGGAAAAATCCTTCCTTTTTGTACTAGTAAATTGAATGAAGAAAGTAGTACCTAAACTTTAGCTAAGCCTAAAAAAGTTCGAGCTAAAAACGCAATTAACTACCGCCGTATTTAAGTTAGAGCATTGAAACAAATTGCGTAGAAAGCAGAAAATTATATCTAACGATATAAAATATTAATATGTGCAAGTAATTTTTCACCCCTTTAATAGGCAATAACAGGCAATTTACGAGAAATTTGAGCTTAAAAAATTAATTACAAAAAAACTAATTCGAATTTTAAAAAACAAAACCCCAAGTGAGGGATTCAAAGTAATTTTAGACAAACTTTCAAGGCTGTAGGTGCTATGGGGTCTCCTAGATGCAGGCCCACCAGACTTCCTTTCAAAGTTTTCTTTGATCTTACTTTTTTTAATTTAATATAAAGAGATATAATTTTTAGTGTAATAAAATCGCTCAAAAACGTGATTTTAGTTTGTTTCTTTTTTCAACTGTAAATTTAATTTTAAATGATATATTTGATTTAAAAATTTCCTTAGAACTTTTAATGAACAGCGTATAATATAATGCAGCTCCCCTCCCCCCCCCCCCCCCCCCCCCAAAAAAAAAGAAAAAAATACCTTTCAAAACACAATTCCAAAATTTTTAAAATAATGGTATTGAAATTTATCAAGTCTAAAATTTTTGAAACAGAAACACCCGTTCCACTGCACTCTTTTGAAACTTCCTCATCAAGCATCAATCACTGTGAAAGTTTTAGGTCGCTGCGAAAGTTCGAAGCCCTAGTAGAAGATAGTTAATACTGATAAACGAAAATTGACTATCTACATATTCTCTAAAATGTAATATTTTGGTTAGATGCAGGGTGCATAAAAAAATGAAAATTATTTTTTCTTGGTAATTACTTTTTCTGGGATGGAGAACATGCATTTAGGAATTATAACAATATCAATTCTAAAGGTCACACACTAAAAGTTTTTAATTTACCAGCAGTACATTAGTGTACATTTTATGCAACCGAATACATATTAAGTACATGAAATCAAGTACTTTAGTAATTGCTTCTATTTTTATTTCGTTCATAAAGTTCTCGCTTGATGAACCAACAGTAGTCGTCCGAGTCGTCAATCATTGCTTCATTTGTAAGATCTTTTTCAAACGAAATAAAAGTGTATATTGCGAAAAAAATCAATGGTTCCATAATATTGATATTTAAAATTTCTTTGATTTAGAAATAAAGTTCAATATGTGTACACTAGCATTTCAGAAAGTGTTTTGTAAGTGTTCTAAATATTCCTGAAACATTTCGGGGAATTTTTATCATTGACGTAGAATGCAATTCGCAGGGATATAACCAGAAAACAAAATGAGAGGGGGATACGGTTAAATTTTGGATTAGGATTTGATTAGTTTTAATATTTTTCTGTGATAAAAAAGGGAAGTTTCAAGGGGTATATATCCCCAAATCCTCCCTCGTATACGCCCCCGAATTCAACTAACGTAGTGTGTTCGAATTTAAGTTAACATTGAGCTTGTTTTCAATAAGAGGCAATCCACAAATGATGTCACGCTTTAAGAAGGGTTCCTAAATTGTATCAGTCTGTGACAAACAGGAAGGATGGGGTAACACAAAGTGTGACATTAGACAGTTTTTCAATAAAAACATGCTTTTGAAAAACAACTTGGCATGTGACAAGGGGAGGGAAGGGTTTTAGGTGACGTGTAATACTTTATAATACAGTTGAAGGGTCAAATTTGCTGAAAAAAGGTTTGAACTCATTTATGGACAGTTCCTAACTGAATGTATTTCATTTTTATCCACAGGATGCAGCGTTCAGTGCGTTTGTTGCTCCTGCTGACTGTTTTGACATTGAGCTGGTATCCCTCCGTTGAATGCAAGCAGAAGGGACACAAAGGGTACTCCAACTACGATATCATGATATCTGGACTCATCGCCAAGATGCTGCAGGGGAATAGCGGCGGTGGAGGAGGAGGCGGTGGTGGAGGCGGGGGATTCTATCCCGTCTACATCCCAATCCCGATGCATGGATAATTCACTGCTGCCACAGTCTGTTCCTTTTATAAAGAAAAGCCAAAGAAGAGAACCCAATCCCTTATGAATAATGTACTGAGAGGAAGAATTTTTTTTTAAATATATTTGATGAACTTGAATTTAAAAAACCTATTCTAATGCATTGACTGAGTTCATTATTATTCGTTCCTTAGAGAGAAGCGAAGAGAATTAAAACTAATATTGATATAAAATTGATAAAGTTCAGAGAGAAATGTGTCTGAAAAAATTGACGCTGATATATCCAACTAACCAAGAACCTTAAGAATGGTATAAAAATGGAAGAAAAAGGTATCGATCCAAAAATAGCATATTGAGGCATTTTTTGACGCATAAATTGCTTGCCCTCGTCTCTCCGTTATCGAGATATAAAGACACGAAGTCTGCCGAAATTTTAAGAACAGATGCCAAGTTAGAAGATTTTGCAAGAAGTTGAAGGTACAACGCGACTTTACCGTCTTCATTTGAAAAACGTAAGAAAGATGTAAGATAAATAAATACCTTTTTGCAAAACATAAAGGAAAAATTAGCAACGTCAGAAAAGCATAAATTCACAGATTACTGCAAACACGTTATTTGGCACGAAAAGTCACTAAATTTTGCAACTTTTCTTAACGTTTTGGCAAATTTTAAGACCTCCTGTTTTGATAACAGGGACATGAGGGCAAACAACGTATGAGTCCAAAAACATGTTTCGCTCTGCTCTTTCGATTATTGCTCGTTTGGATATTTTTCATTAGACACTTTTCTAAAAAATAATTGCTCTACAATTTCATCTTTACTTTGAACTAACTGTCAAGATTTGCGTTAGGATCGGTTTTAAAACCAAGGGAGAGGCCGGTTTCTACTTTAAGGTATTCTTAAAAATACGATGACATTAAAACATTCTTGCCCACTTACAAAGGCACACTGTTTGAAGCATTACTGGAAGAAGAAAAAAGAAAAACACGATGCGTGATTTAGAAATTCTTTTAGTTTTCACGCATGTTGTTTGTGCTCTCAGATCAGTTTGTGTGCCAAAATAGTCAGTTCCAATAGCCAATAATAGTCCATTCGTTTATAAGCATCGTGCTTCCTTAAGTTAGATATCATTTGAAAATTTTAAACATTTATCATTTCATGTATTTTTTGCTCGCTGAAGTAATGAAAACATGACTTGTGAAATTTTCAGTAATTTTATTTTGCGTAATTAAATGTAAAAACTCAGAATCTGAACAAATAAGTTGTTTTCCGTATTATTCGATGTATAGATAATTTCAAAAATATTTATCACTATCCACATTTAAAAGTTTCATTTCAGCTTTGACAATTTGTCAACTGTCTTTAACCTTTTTTTCGTCAGAAATTATTTTCTGTGGTTCCTTAGTGGAAGTGGCAAAAATTCAGAATATCACAAGAGCTGACGCTTTGAAAATCTTTAAGAGACGTTTTTACAAGTTTATTTTGGAATTATGAGTAAGCCTAAAAATGTTTGTTGGTCTTAATTAAAGTAATATAATGTTAATAGATGCATCTATTTTTATATTTGCTTAAAATTGGAACAAAAATCGATAAAATATATGAATTAAATCAAACTTAAGTAATCATATAGATTTCACTAAAACTGTATATTAAAACCTTTTCCAATACAAAAGTTAGGTTATGGTCCTGTATATAGTTGCAAAACCTTTATTTCTACAAAATAGAGGCATCAAAAGTTTGGTAGCACTACTGCTTAATACTTGGAAAAAATACGATACCATATCATTGGGAAAAAAACTTTTGAAATCTTACTTCTTTTAGAGCGAGGAAGTTAAAATTTTAACATAAAACGGAAGTAATGAAACAGAAGTGACGTCACAAATCGACCACCATGAACGCCAAGTTATTACCGAATTTGGAATCCAATTTGAAAGCGCCAAATCTGGAGTTAAATTGGCAATATTTAGCGAGAACTCCGTAGAACTTGATGTTGCACCATTGTCGAACTTTCTTTTTACAATTACTGTAAAACTATATCTTATACAACGGTTTGCAGTTCTGCAGGAAATGTATTCTCGAAGTAATACTTCATTCATACCCAATTTAACTGAATTAATTGTAATTAAGTTACAAAATACTTACATTTAAATTAGAATTCCAAACAAAAGATTCATTTATTGGTAGCACATTATATTTGGATTACGCTCGGTTAATCTTTCAAACCAATAGTGTTACACTGTGCTTTTCATCTATCAGAATCGTTGCAATTCTATAAATAAAGTCAGCTTCAAAAATTTGCTTGAAAACAGTTTTTGAGGATGCTTTATTAATGTACAATTTCCTACGCGAGCATTAATATACGCAGCCATTTTTGTTCGGTTTTAAGGTTTTAAAAATTAAGTTTCTGTTCGGTTTTAAAAATTACATTAACTATTCAGTCTACAGATCATAGTTTTTACTAGCATGTTTCTTTTCCATTTGACATTAATAGTAAATAAATAAATTAATAAAAAGAAGTATTATTGCAGAAATTTCCTTAAAACATTTTTAGTGATCAAACCCATTTCAACAACTTGGAAGAAATACAGAATTAATGATGAATCAATGTATGGAAAAAAAGTTACGCGGCGAAAACATTAAGCACGTCATAATTACAAAAATACACAATGTACATATTTTAAATTAGTGTATTTTGTATTATAATGGAATGTATATAAATGTAAACATCTTGTAATCATCATTCATTTCACTGTAAAAATAAAATTATATTCCTACTGTTATTTGATGTGTCATTTTCTTATAAGTGCTTTTATAACTTGACTTTTTTCACTTACTTTTTTGTTTGTTTTTTTAAACGCAAATGAAACACATATTACCGGTTTTTAGACACAAATGTTTTTATCCGAAGCTACGAAGAATAAATAATCAAATTAAAAGAACAATCACGCTTGTGACATTGGAGAAAAATAGTTGTTATTAAATCGTGTATTAAATGGAATTTCCAAATGAGATCTTGCTAGAATTTTCAATTATGTTTGGTATATTTTTGAATTATGTTTCAAGTTAAAATACAGTACTTTTGTGTAGCCAAGAAAAAGCCGTAGAGCAAAAAAATTTCCGCGCTTGATTTGATTTTTTTTAACTAGATTTCTAAAGAGGACACGGTGCGAACTTGCTTTTCCATACAAAAAAAAAAAAAATAAACATGATTTTTATACACTTAGAGAGAGTTGAATCCGACGGTCGGGATCTAATTTTTCGTAACTTTCCCATTTTTCAATGCTTCGCGAAAATTAGGATATTATTGATTTTGCTAGATAAAAATTTCCGAATTCTCTTTGAACAATACCAAAGTTAATTATACAAATAAAGTTGAAATACATCAAAACGATAAAATTTTCGTGATTACGACGAGATCAAAATCGCGAAAATTAAAGCCTCGCAAGCATAAGTGCTTTTACAGTATAGTATACAAATAGAATGGTATGTTTCAATAGTCTTAGTAGTCTCGGTAGTTAACGCTCATGCGACTTTCCAGAATCATTGGTCATTCTGTAAACTAGCGCGTTTTCAATTCCTATATTACAGGGTGCGGCGACAAAACCCGGACAAGTTATTTTTCATATAAGTTTATTAAAAATAAATTAACAAAACGCAAAACATAAAAAATTTTAAAAAATTTAAAGTCTAAAGACTTTTTCATCAGTTTGATTCGCACTAAAAAGTATGAAATAAAATAAGTATTTAATTTCTTGATTATAATGCTCAAAAATTTTAGTTCATCTTAATATATTTATATTTACGTTAATGCTAAAGCAACCAGTAAAGTTTAAATTAAAAATTTGATAGAAGAAATAGGCGATATAGTAAAAGCTGTTCGTACTAAACAATATTTTTTTCTTTTTTTGATTTGATCTATAGGCCAGTGCCAATAATATTTCAGACCAAAAAAATTTAGAACATGATCAAACCCATTCGAAAAGTAAGAAAATGTAATAAAATTAATGGAAAAAATAATTTACGGGCGATCTAAGTTTGGGAAGAGGGGGAGGGTAGGGGCGGTTTAAGGAAAGAAAAAAGTTTATCACGATTTCCCTCAAAACTACGAGTCCCATCGAAAAAAAGTAAATGACAAAGTTATTGGTAATAAAAAAGATCTACAACTTTTGCATTTGCACTTTTTTTAACATAACCTCAACATTTATGCAAAAAATTCAAAAAACCGACTTTTTGGTTTTTATTTTCATCTCCCACAAAAAAAAAAAAAAAAAAAAAATCACGAAACTTAGTGAAAAGTTACCTTTATATGTCTAAAATATATTGCAATTTTTTTATTTAAAATATTAATTTTTTCTTCTTTTTTTGATTTAATATTAAAAAAGCATCATAAATTTCAATCGAAAAATCTCACGTCAAAATATCTGATTTTTTAAAAAAATCTGTGCGTATGATTTTCGTCGGAATCCCTACTTTCCGATGGCATAAAAAAATCTATACAATAGTATGGAAAAAATTCGCAGAAAATTTTAAAAAAGCGAAAACGTTCGAATTTGGAAAAAAAATATCATTACGTAAAATTTTAAGCTATTTATTAAAATTTATACTTTAATTACTCAAAAAATGTAAGTTTCCATGTTAAATTCTTAAATTGAAAAATTGAGAGTCTTTATTTATTTATTTTCCTTTCTTTGATTTTATCTGTTTTGAAGTACGAAATGTATAGCTTTTGCAGTCTCATCATTTTATTGTCTTTGGCAAGTTCGATGAATAAAATCTAATGTTTAATTCTCAATGTTTTGTATTTCTTGTGTATTCTTTTCTTGCGAGACCTCAACAAAAGGTTTAAAGCTGCTTTTTTTTATTTCATACACTTGCTGTAGCACAAAAGTTTAAAAATTATAATTACGTTTCTTTTGCACAAACAAATTTAATTTTACTTATGATAAAACTGTACGAATATAATTAAAACGATTTCATCTTTTCAGATTATCAGTATTGATGAATCTGTTTGCACTATCTGAAATAAGGCAGATGAGAAGCAAGTGTATGAAATTTTTAAAAAAAAGCAGCTTTAAACCGTTTGTTGGGATCTCGCAAGAAAAGAGTACACAAAAAATACAAAACTTTGAGGATTAAACGTTAGCTTTTATTCATCGAACTTGCCAAAGAAAATATAATGATGAGACTGCTATAGCTATACATTTCGTACTTCAAGACAGATAAAATCAAAAAAAATGAAAGGAACTGAATAAAGACTTTCTCACATTTAATTTCCAATCTCATTGCGGCTTTTTTTTTATGTTTTATTTATTAATAATTTTAATTTATTTTTATTTTTTTGGTATATTTCAAAAGACAAAATACGATCTGTAAAATACAACAAAAGAAGATATAATATATTATAGCATATTCAAAAACAAAACACGTAGAATAATTTTGAAAAAAACATTATAGCTCGTTTGAGATGTGCCAGATTTAGTTGCAGTAAAAGTGCATTATCATACTGCTTGTATGTTGACTTTTTATAACTATTTTTGCGTGTTTTTTCTGCAATCCCTATGTTCCATGAATTTTCAATTTTTGAATTAAAGAATTTAACATGGAAACTTACATTTTTTGATCAAGTGTAAACTTTAATAAATAGCTTAAAATTTTACGTAATGATGATTTTTTTTTTTTTTTTTTTTCAAATTTGAACGTTTTTTTTTTTTTTTTTTTTTTTTCATTTTCTGCGAAATTTTCCCATACTATTGTCTACATTTTTTATACCATCATAAAGTAGAGATTCCAACGAAAAATACACGCACCAATTTTTTAAAAAAAAAAATCAAATATTTTGGCGTGAGATTTTTCGATTGAAAATTATGATGCCTTTTTAATATTAATTCAAAAAAAGAAAAAAATAAATAAATATTTAAAAAATAATGCAGTGTATTTGAAACATATAAAGGTAACTTTTCACCAAATTTCGTTAAAAAAAAATAGTTTTTCTGTGGAAGATTAAAATAAAAAAACAAAAAGTCGTTTTTTTTTTTTTTTCGCACAAATTTTGAGCTTATGTAAAAAATGTGCAAATGCGAAAACTGTAGATCTTTTTATTGCCAACAACTTTGTCGTTTATTTTTTATAGAACTCTTAATTTTGCCGGAAATCGTGATAAATCGTTCCCCCCCTTAACCCCTACTCCCCCTTTCTCAAACTCAGATTTCCCGTAAATCATTTTTCCTATTAATTTTATTATATTTTCTTACCTTTCTAACTGGCTTCATCCTGCTCTAATTTTTTTTAACTTTTGATCATTTTCAAAGGTATTGGCACTGGCCTACTAGTGCACAGAGCTGGTTCGCTTTCAGGTGCAAGTTGGCACGGGTTGCCGTAGTCCAAATTGTATGAAACTTTTTTTTTACAAATGTTTTGAACTTAAAGAAAAATATATAACAGGGTGTGCGAGTTGAAAAATCGATTTTCGGGGTTTTTTTTTTTAAATTTTTTATTTTCTTTCTTTATTTATTTATTTATTTATTTATTTTTTTTGAGACATCCCAATGGATATATTTCAATCCGGTATCTTGAAAATGGGAAAGTTGCAAAACATTATTCCCCCCCCCCCTCCGTACCATTGAATTCAATCAATAAGAACATTGTTCTTGTTCTTGTTTTTTTTTTTTTTTTTTTTTCCTTCATAATGTTTCTTTGTCAAATCTAAATTTACTTTATTTGCAAGTGAAATCTTTTTGTCTGATTGGTGAAATAGTTCTAGGCAGAATTAGTTTAAAAACAGAAGTTCAACACTCTCCGAAAAAAAAAGTTTCTGAGCCGCACATAACGTTTAACAACCGCAAAAGTGGCAAAAAACACGCAATATCATAAAGAACAAATCTTGAAACAGTTAACCCGATCACGTAAACTCTGAACAAAAAAATAAAAGCATACACAATGGGATTTTAAAGTAAGCACGCAACCGTAAAAATGCAATGTTCTAACAAATCAACGTTTACTGTGTATCCTAAATGTACATGATCGTTTTAATTCTCCTCCATGTATTAGTGGTCTTATTTCGCTTGAGAGATCTCGTTTTTCGTTCCGTAAATGACAAATATCAACCACATTTAGACATGTTTTGGTTCCCTCAGTAGGAGTCCTTAGAGTAACATTAACGATGAATTGGAAAATGTCATCTTTTTCCATGTGTATTATACACACGGAAAATATCAACTGCATTTAGACATGTTTTGGTTCCCTCGGTAGGAGTTCTTAGAGATTAACGATGAATTGGAACATGTCATCTTTTTCCGTGTGTATTATACACATGGAAAATACATTCGACGGTGGCAAATAATTCATGCAATTTCACATTCCAGTTTGTTAGTTATTGTATCTTATACGTTTTTATATAATACCAGTTGTACCCGCACGGCTTTGCCCGTAATAGAAAATTAAAAGGTCTTTTGGTTCGCCTGCGTATTTACAAATAATGTATGTTGAATTATCTCGCCAATTGGTTTGTGCTCATGTTACGGTTCCACGTTATGATAATTTCGTAATTTACTCGTCCATCTAATGATAATTTTGTTCTTAAAATTGGAATAGAAAAAGAACCACATCAAAATTTTGAAAAATCGCTTGGAGGTGCACACCCCCATGCTACAAACTAATTTTGTACCAAATTTCATGAAAATCGGCCGAACGGTCTAGGCGCTATGCGCGTCACAGAGATCCTGACAGACAGAGAGAGAGAGATCCGGACAGAGAGACTTTCAACTTTATTATTAGTAAAGATTTAGAATGAGTAAACTAAAAAGGTAAACTGGAATTTACTCAGAGATGGCGCATGTGCACCTGCTGCAACTTTTGATTCCAAATACTTTAATTTCTTTTTATTTGTAATTTTAAGGGGGGGTTTTCCGACATTTCCCGTTATTTTAAGGCTTATTTTGTGCTTTTTCTGTGCTTTTTTTATAATTATTTTTTTTTTATTTCATGGAAAAATAGTCAGGCTGAAAAATAGCTACTGTGGATCGAGATTATGATTATGAAAAGGATTATTGAACCGAAGTGAAATGTACAGTAATAACTCAAAGAAAAGTACATTATTTGGAGTTCTTCAACAATATCACATCATTTCTTTAACTTGAAAAAAAGTAATGTATTTTTGCGAACTATCATCAAACGGTTTCATTTTCCAAATTTTCAAACATACGGGCACTCACATAATTCTTAATATACTGTCAGTCCCGCTTAATTGGTTAACGGATTAACGAATACCTCGCTTATACGAATAAAATCTCTCGAAACCGAATATTTTCCCATAGACGCAATGTTAAAGATCCCCGCTTAATCGAGTATTTTCCCCGGATAGTTGAATAATATTAATCAGGTTTCGCAAATATTTTTGTTGAAAAAAATATTAAATAAATTAGAAAAAAAAAATAACTAAGAACAATTATTGACGTTAAAATATGAAGTAATATTTATCGCCGACAACGGATGAGAAAACAATTGTCATATTCCATCAAAACGCTTCTTCTATTCTATCAAATTTCTTATGAATGTCATTACAAAAAAGAAAAGAAAAAAAATGCATTTGATTAATTACATTAAATAATATACACATTTTAGACGATGATAAATTGATAAGTATTAAATGTAAGGTACGATAGAAGAGAGAGGAAAAAAACAATCAGAAAACTTTTACCAAAAGATCTTGAGCAAGCAATACCCTATAGTAGAATTAAAAAATATATGATGTACAGAAAAAAGATGTCGAAATAAAATTTTAAACACAAGTTGTGAGTTACTTTTTATACTTTTCATACGAACTTGTAATGTATATACTAAGTATTGAACTATTTTATTGTTTATTCAGCTTCAAAAAATTTTTAGCAATAGCATTATTCCCTTATATAACGATTGAATGTTGTCAATTTAGAAAGGTAAGTAAAATTTCCCCGCTCAATCAAATACCCCGCTTAATCGAATAATATTTCTAGGAACTTACGATATTCGATTAAGCGGGGCCGACAGTATTTGCTTTTTTTTTTTTTTTTTTTTCTTTTTTAGCTCAGTACAGTCTACGTGAGTTTTAAGCTCAAGTTCTATACTTTTTCCACTTTTCATAACAAAATCGTTTGAATTTCACTTTCAATTTTTCATTTTTCAGAATTTCCTTTCGGGGGAGGGGTCTTAAATTTCCGACAAAAAGACGAAAACGTCACGTGTTACTATGATTTTTGAAGCATTATTGCGCATTGGTAGACACATGGTAATGCGGGAGGGTGGAGGCGAATCAGAAAAATGAAAAAAAAATCGAAAGACAGGGGAGGTGGAATTATTGGTTGTTTTTTTATTTTTTTCTTTTGAACAGTTATTTTACTGAATTACCAAAAGTTAAAGTTGCTTTATCAAAATGTTTAAATGTGAGCAAACCTTTCCTCAGAAGTTTTAATTTATTATCGTAATGTCATTCAATCGAAATTCAATAATGTACAAGTTTTGTTGGTACAGAAAATGATGTGTGGTGTCGTAAATGTCGCAATTGCGAAAGATACCAATGACATGAAGAATTGGTTACGGCCTTGGCAGGTATAACATATGTATATTAAGTCTCAGGAAAAGAATTTTAACCATCTTAGCGGCAGCACCACGCCCACTCAATGTTAAACTCCGTAGACCAGCCCGACTAGATTCGGGCTTTGCGCTCCGAGACGCAAACTTCCGGGGTTTTGTACCAAATTTTAAGTTGTAGTAGCTATGGGGTTTTCTGGTCTTGAGAAAAACACAGATCCTTTGACGTTACTTTTTTTAAATATACGAGGATACTATTATTATGGTTATTATTATTAAGTTCAAACAACATGTTACCTTTAGGTGCAGAAAATTACATACATTTATTGTTTATGAGCTCATTCAACACCATTGTTTCAGGCACACTTATAGTAATTTCATCTAAAACAGTGAAAGTGGGCCTATTATACATAACCGGCAAAGTGACCAATTATGTCTAATTTTCGATTATTGTTGATAAATTGGTGCATCTTTTATTTGAATAAATGAATGTCAAAAGGATGTGAACAGTAAAAGTGAAAAATTGTCTCTTCTTTATACATTACACAATAGTTCTTAAATAATATCCATGAATTCCGCTAATACATTTCATACAGATGAACAACGGTGAGAAACAAATCCTTATATACAGATATTCCTTATTTTACACTTTTAAGGAAAGTTCATGGGAAAAGAATTATTTCATTGAGTATTTCGCCTTATTAAGCACGCGTTCTGTTTTAACGAACTTAACATGCTTTTGAGCGATGAGAAATTCAAATTTATTATGTTACTTCCTGATTTTAGTGAGTGCATTATCTAACAGATATGAGCTTTCAGAACAAAAACACCTTGTATGTTGTTGCACCTGGGACCACTTCTAAAACTTTTTGGTTTTTTAAAAAAAGAATGTGTGATTTTAGTTATTAAAGCTTAACTTCAAGCCTTTTTGCATAAGTAAAAAAATATTTCGGATTATAAAAAAATATTTTCTTATTTTTGTATATTTTTCACAAATTTTATGTAATTTGGTCCATGATACATGATGCTCGTGTACCTGAGATAGACCTCTTGTACTTGCTTAACTGTATAACTTACGTTGTATTCAAGTTTATTGGACCCACTTTCATTCAACTTTCTTAAATGCCCAGAAATGGTTGACCTGCTCACTTTGAATAATTTTTCGGCCTCTTTAAAAGTCTTTTTTTTTTTTTTTTTTGTTAGGATCATTACTTCTTACTGCTTCAATAGCATTTTGCAATGCCTCAACATCTACTGGATCCCTCTTTATTCCAGTTTTACTTCGAGGCATGATGAAATCCTACCCAAAAGAAAACCCCACTACAACCTATTGTACCTTGATCCAGTGGTTCAAGGTACAAGATGGAGCTTGGTTTCAAGGTACACGAGAGTGCATGTTTATAAAAAAGCGGCTACCCTAACTTAACAGCTACGTAAAAAGTAAAGACTAAATGTTGATACACTTACCGAGAATAGGCACTAGATATAATGGTCAATCAGTTGGGTAAAACTAGTCTTTAAAAATCCAATTTCATTTAAGTAACACTGGAATTATTTACTTTTGTTTGCACAAATCACAAAACAATCACTGTCCACATAAAAGCTGGAGTTTCAACCTACAACTCACTCTGGCAGGTGGAGAGACTGTCATGGCTGACATAGTACCGTGATTCCTTACTAGGTAAAAGCGCTAGCTGATTAGAGTGCATGGCGCAAGGTACACCATGCTCAAGGTTCAACAATCTCTGCTACGTACTAGCGGATAAAATTGGAAACAAGTAATTAGGATTTAACTATAAGTTTGTGCAAAAACTTTGTCAGATCCAGGGCCGCCAAGAGATGAGGCGGGACCCTGGTCAGTTTGGTCGCCCCCCCTCCCCCCTTTCCCTCCAAAAAAAATCAAGTTTATACTTCTCCCATTCCGAGCCGGGCACCTCTCTCAAAGGCCGCGCTTGTAGTTCCCGACTAGGCTGATATGGCCTAGAGCAGTGAAAGCTTTAATTGTTTTTGGGACAGGTTTTATTACTTAAAAAAATCTTCTTTTGTTTTATTTATTTATTTATTTATTTATTATTTTTATTATTAATTTATTCATTAATTTTTTTATTTATTTGTCTTTTTTTTAAATTAGTTTTTTGAAAATGTCTGTTTTTTTCCCTCAAGAGATAGAGAGAGCAAAGAAAACATTGAGAGATAAAGAGTTGATAGATAAATAACCATAATATTATAAATACGGATGAAAATGCAGTCCAGTAAGAATATAAGCAGCTTTTCAGATTGTTATTTTCGTGCAATTTGTGCTGATAAGTTCGTTTAACTTTCTTTTCTGCAGAGGAGACTTTCGAGAACGGTCCATTGTTCGCGAATTGTACGTGAATATTCTCTTTTTGAACTCAGAGACTCTAGACGGAATTATGTAATGGTTGTGAAAAATGTTTATGGGAGAGTGTTGTACCTTGGGACACTGCTAATTTCTAAGAATGTATTTCTAGTAACTTTGTTTTTGTAATCTTTAATGGTAACCTTTACCACTAAATGATGCCATAGTATAAATCAGCATCAAATGAGTAAAATTGACGATTTTATGAAAGAAAGAAAGTTTTATGATTTCAAAGTAAACATTTTCTTCATTTTTATTTCATTTTCTGTCTTTGTATTTGTAAAACTAATCAATTGAATTTTATTTTGTTAAAGAACAGAAGTACTTTAAATATTTTGGTTATGAGAAAATGATGATTGTGCATCTAGATTGACCGCCATTAAAGTTTTTGTTAAGTCACGTGGTGATTGTAACTTGGAACAGCCAAACATATTCTACCTTAGAACACGTTCCAAGATACAACATCTGCATGGTTCTTAATAATTAAGATATGTTTAGGAACATGAAACAATGTTCTAATCTTATGTAGTCTTTTAAGCACATTTAATGTTAGATTATAATTCATAATTTATTATACATATTTCATTATTTATTATTCATTATTTAATTCATTATCATGTGTTTTTTTTCTGGTGCAAAATTGGTTCAAGTATATGCCGGTTTCCTGAATCATGAAAAATTTCCTATAGTACCGCAGGATGTGTCCCAAGGTACAATAGTATGTGGTACCTTGGGACAGCTCGGAACTTTTACTCTAAATGGCTGGCAATATTTTATTTTCAAACTGTCTGAATTAAAAAATATATATTGCATAGAAATATGTTGGGCTATTTTAATGTAATTTTTAGATTTTAATTTTGATTATAAAAAATTTACGTTAAAAATTAAAATATGGAAAGTATCCCAAGGTACAACACTCTCCTCTGCTGTTAAAATTATACTAAATTTCAATATTAAAACTAGACATAGAAACATGTTTTAAACACAGAAAAGTCATATAACTGTTTCTGTACTTTAAGAAACTGCTCCTTCTATTAACAATTAGTATGTTGTGGCTTTCAAGAAATTTTCTTCAATATCTTTCGCATTTGTACTCTATTTTAATAAACTATCAAACAACCCTTGCAGCAATTGGCTCTAAAATTTGATGAGAAATAAGTCCTAGGTACGATCCGTCTGCACAGCAAATTTTTTTCTAATTCTTATGTTACGTCTTTAAACATACACTGGTGTGCAAAAATTAAGGACGGAGTCGAAAAATTAGCATATCAGCTGAACGAAGAGGCAGAGCGGACAGAAAGACCAATCAGGAGATTAAGTAAGGTGATGTACGGTAGCACATGCGCAGATATGCAGGCAGACGTAATGGGGGAGTGTCTGAGTAGTATAAAGCATGTTGTCGGTGTAAGATCAGTATTTCTGGCAAAGAGATTGCTCGCCGTATAGAAGTTAAAATCACACTGAGTTGCTGCCTCAGCGAGAAATGGCGAATAATCAATCTGTTAGATGACATCCGGATGCTTTTACCCGAGGTCGAATCATTGGGAAGTTGGAGGAAGGCCGCAGTGTGACAAGTGTGGCTGCAGAGTTCGGAATTGTGCTCACAGCATCGTTTCACGACTTTGGAGACAATTTCAAATTACAGGAACAGCTATCCGGGGGTTCAGTAGTGGTCGTCCACGAGGAACCATACCCGCAGATGACCGGTATATTGTCTTACAGGCCAGAAGAAACAGGCGGCAGACAGCGGGAGAAATCGCTAGACACACGACACAGGCGACTGGACGACCGATATCGCGTTTTACCATGGCCAGAAAACTGCACGGTGGTGGGCTGTTTGCACGACGCCCTATACGATGTGTACCTCTAACGCCTGTCCATCGGAGAAGGCGTTCTCTGTGGTGCCTGGAACACCAGAATTGGAGAGACAATGAATGGGGACGAGTACCTTTACAGATGAGAGCAGATTCAGTCTGAGTAGCGATTCTCAGTTACTCAGCTCTTTCGAGCATGTATGGGATTTTCTAGGCAGACGCTTGGCAGCTCGTACCTTAACACCAGTAACGATTCGGGAGCTTCGATTGGCGCTGCAAGACGAATGGGCAGCAATGCCTCAACAACTCATTGACACCCTCATTCTCAGCATGGGCAGACGCTGTGAAACCTGCTTAGCAGTCGGGGGAGATCATATCCCCTACTAAAGACCGGATGTTTCTTGCTGGACACCCATCACAGGGATGTTTCGGCCTTCAGCTGCATTGCGCTCCATGCTACTTTTTCAATAAAGCTTCTTTTTATCCCTCTGATTTCTCTTTTAGTAAGTGTTGCTTACATTACACATGTCCTTACGTATTGGGGATCTTACGGTATTAAATGTGTTGATTTGGAAAGCTTTTGTACAAAGTTATATTGAAAAAACCGTTTCGTCCTTAATTTTTGCACACCAGTGTAGAAGTCACGCTAACCCAGAAAACATTTTACTGTGTCACAGAAAAGTGTTCCTCTTCATAAAGACACTTAGAAAAACTAACACGCAAAAGACTAACATTTCGCAAAAAGATTTGAAATGTCTCCTCCACCCATTAATACATGCATATCCACTAAAATTAGGCGAATTTAAAAGAAAATCACGCATCGAGTACTTTCCTCTATGTGTTGGACACAGTAAAAAAAAAGGTTTTTTTTATATTAAAACACTTCCTGTAATTCAACAATAAATTTGCATTCATGTTTAAAATTTCCATATTGGTCGTTGCCGCCCTAATTTTGGACGTTTATTCAGAATTTCAAATGGATATTATATTTGACTGAATTTTCATAAAGACAGCAATCAAAGAATTTTTAGAAATCCTTAAGTAAATAGTTTGTATAAACTTTATGAGGAAAAAAAGAAACTAAAAAAAAAAAAAATCAGCTTGAAAAATATTCTGTCTATTGTTTTGAATCTGGCATGCTAATTAGATATTCAAAAAAAAAAAAAAATAGCGAGAGAGAAAGGTAGTACTCAAATCAAATATGACTAAATCTGTACCTTATAGAGTTTCGAGCTTAGAGATAGAATTAAAACCTTTTTTTATGGGCTTACTCCTCTAAATTTTTTATATTTAAAAAATCAATTCTCACAGATAACTTGCGATTGAATTTTAAGAATATTATCTGTGATTCCATTAATTTTTCACACATGATTGGCAATGTCCAAAAGTTAAATAATTAAAAAAGAAGTTTTTTTTCTGCCTTTTATAATACACTTTGCAAAAGAGAAAAACACCTTACAAAAGTGTGTCCAAAACCTGACTTTTTTTTAAATTCAATGCAATTAAACGGTTCTTCAAATAAGCAAACGTTGTCACAAACACACACAAGAAACAAAGACTGAAAAGAGAAGAGAAGTCCAAAATTTCACTTCCCGTGCAAAACGTTTGGTGCCTTTTTAGAAAATAGAGCAGCAGAAATTACACATTTGCAACTTTTTTTTTTTCAAAAGATGTTATTACTGAATTCAAAAGAAAACAAAATTTTTCATTTGGTAAACAAAGAAAACAAAAATTCAATGTATATAATCCACTGACAACATCGCAGTATTTCAATTATTAAGATCTTTAACACCGCTCTGGTTTAGTGAACAAGGCACGTCACTCAAACGTTACATAACACGTTCATAACTGAACTGAAACGTATAAGAATAATCGCAGCTTTTACAGGCACTTCCAAACATATATATATAAATATTCGATGGGTGGAGGCGTCCTTTTTTGACAGATTTCTTGTTTAACCGCAAGTGACAACACCATCAAAGCGTAAAATATAATCAAGAAAGGAAAACCGAAAACCAAAGCGGAACTAATAAGCTTTGAATACCACTCAAAGACTATTTCTACCTTCGCTTTGGGCATTGAAGGAAAAACGTTCTAAAAATGCTCACGAAATAAGCAAACGATGTGCGTAATTTTCAAAAATAACTTGAATTCCACTTTCTGATTTAGAAAACGAATTTTTCCTCGCGGTAGTGGCAGCCACATGGAACGCCATTCGAGTTTACTTGATGAATTGAAAGGTTTGTTTTGATAAGCGTTCGAGTAGCAATTTCTCTGTCACGGCATGAAGGAAATACTCTCTCTGGATGACAAAAGTGAATACAAAGTGATTTCTTTCGCTTCGATAGAGATAACCCTTCTGCTGTTGAAATATTGATTGAGCTGGAAATTTAAACACAAAAAATAGTTTAAAATCATCTAAAGAATTGTTTTTTGAAAAATGATTTTGAAGTGAAACTTTTTTACACCATGACTTTGAAATTCTGATCCTCAACCTTCTTGTGTAACGGAAGTGACGTAATCGTTTTTTAATTGTTGCCAAGGAACAATGAAAAATAATAGTACTTATAAAGTCAGTTTTGTTAATAAATTTTACAAATTAATTTCAAGGCTGTACCGAAACAAGCATATATTTGTTGATTTTGTTTATTTTACACTTTTCAAATAATGCAGGTTTTTAAAAATTTCTTCGATTCAAGTCAAGTCATTTGCTTAGAAGTGTAATCCATATTGCGTATTAATTTTTATTAACAAAATTAACTTTAAAACTGCTATTATTTTACATTGTTTTTGGCCACAATTAAAAAGCGATTACGAGTATTGTTTATTTTTCTCATTGTTTATCAACTATTTTCGTTATTAAACTATGCAATTTTGTTGTGAATATGACTAAGCAAGGCGTAGAAAGAACAAGAGCGTTCCGTGAGAGAAAACGTGCGAATGGAATAACAGTTCAGAATGGGAAAAAAAGATAATAAAATTTCACTTCCTTCATGTGTGTTTAATACACATTTTATTTCATATATTCTTTAGATCATAGTTGATTTTTTATTGAGATGAAAGTTAATCGAGTAGGAGTTAATTTTTGAAAACCAAGTATTCTCAATGTTGCTAACCAAATTCAAGCAAGACAGCAGTAACGTTTCATTCGCACCTCACTTGTGTGATTATTACCGCTAATTTTACCACGCAAAAAAGCAGATTTCATGAAATAATGTAGCGTAAAAGCACTTATTTTCGTGAGCCGCAATTTTTGCGAAAATGAAGACATCTGATTTTGCGAAATGAAAATTTCGCAAATTTTACACTAATAGAACCGAAAATTGAAAATACGACGCAAAAAATATTTTGCCAGGCTTAAATGTTCGCCAGTTAAAGCCTTGCAAAAATAAGTGCTTTTACAGTGTTAGAAACACTTTCCATTCTGCAAATACGTATATGTTCGTTCTTTAAGGCCAAATCATTCTCTTCAACAAACTCGACAAAATGCTTTTGCTGTCATTCCATAGTGACTAACGTAACATTCGCAGCAGATTTTCAAACTCTTTTTACTTACACCGGGAGTAAAAATAAATGTGTTTTGGTTTAATATGCAGATTTAAAATGTACAAGGTGACTATTTTACATTATACCAAGAATTTGAAGCAAAATAAGCGCTTGCAGGTGTTTTTTCACCAAAAAAGGCATTGTGACTAACGTAACATTTTTGCAACACTGAGAAACAATGCTTATGTTACGAGGCAAATTTTTCTGAAACTTACGCAGGCATTTAAAATTGGCCGATATATTTGTAAGAGGTAAACAATCTATTTTTTAAAATGTACTACAGACTTATTACAGATGAAGCTTTTTTGGCCCTTAATGGTACTTTTACGAAAAACTGTTTGTGACTAACGTAACCATCGAATAACAAGCAATGAATGCATATAAAAAACCTTTTGTAATTAATCTCTTGCTCTTATATTACTTTTACACTTTTTAGTAAACTTCTTTGGGTTGCATTATGGTTCTTTTTTTACTTTTTTTCTATATTAGTGTAAGAAATTGAATGGAAGGATTCAGTTCAATTAACTCAATTTGAATGTGCAAAAAAAATAAACAAATGAAAAAAAATTGCTTTTACAAACTGAATAACATCATTTTGGGCTAATTAAATCTTAAATATCTCTCTTTTAAAAAATTAACTTTATGCAAGTTGATAGTTTCATCGAATTCTTGTATTCTGCAGATATACTAGTTATCGACATAAGAAACTTCTAGTACTTTTCAATGGCATATTAATTTTAAGAGTTTACTGAATCATCGAACGAATAGTGTTGTGCATCCTTTTGAATTAAAATGTAATATTGAAAAAAAAAAAAAATATTTGAACGTTTTTGCAGAATGCATTTTAATTCCAGATATCACCGCAAATGCTTGAATTTCTAAATGATCATTCTTGCATTTTCTGAAATATATGGCAGCAGCGCTTATTGTCACTGTATCATGTAACATCTTAAAATGTTTTCCAACGAGCAGCCATTACTTCATTTTAATAGGTGGAAATGTATTTTCTAAAAAATAGAGACGTTCTCCTTTGTTAAGACTGTATTTCTATTATCTTAATTTTTAAGCTTGGATTCTTGTGTTGAATGCACATTCAGCAAAGTACTCATTTTGCTTTACTCAGTTTTTTTTTTTAAATAATTCTTTAAATTGGAAGTATCTTTTTAAAGACTTTTAAAAAGTATTTTTCTAAGTAAACAGAAGATCTACAATGTAATATTTTTCACCCATTAAATTTTTAATCAATATAGAATGCATACATATTCAAAACTGTTCATGAAAATGTACATTAAATTAAATAAGATTTAAATATTAGCAGTCATTTTTAAAATGTTACGTTAGTCACATGCAAACTGTTACGTTAGTCATAGCTCAAATGTTACGTTAGTCACACTAATTATTTTATATCTACTAATACTAAAATAAATTTCTTTTCTTAGTGCATATCTTTTTAAGTAGATATGACACTGATGTAAGAAAATAAAAAGTGCTGTTTGGTTCAATCATCCGGTTTCGTTTCTAAGCAGAAAATAGTACATTTTCGTGACTAACGTAACGTAAATATTTTCAGCGAAATAACCAAACTAATTAAAATACTTATCTTATAATGTATGCAAAAAGAACAGTCAATATTATTGGGCCAACATCTAATAATTTAGAATAAACATAGTTCTTTTAAAAATTTGCAAAAAATTTTACATTACACAAGAAAACGTAGACGCATGTCTTTTGCACATGCTAAGACTTTTCTACAACCTCGCACGTTTAGAGCCAGATGAAAAACACCGAAGGAAATTTTTGCAAACTGTTACTGGATTTATATACTAGAAAGTATGTTGAATGAAATGATAGGTCACAATTAAGGCTTTGTGGAAAAAAAATTTCTGAGGTTGAGGTTGACATTTCTATGGAATGACCCGTTGCTAAAAATCGCTAAAGCTCAAAATATTCTTGGTCAATTTTCAAATTTTTTGCAAGAATATATGCACAAATACCTACCTTTAGCTTTTATACGGCGATTTAAAAAATATTATTTTAATACAAAATAGAAAATATTTTTAAAAATATTTCAAAAAGTTCAAAGATACTAACTTTTTTTAAAAAATAATATTTATCGCAGTAATGTTTTTTTTTTTTCCAAATTCGCCGAATAAAAATTAAAGTAAACTGTTTGAAAAAGATATGCTCAAAATTTCATTACGTTATCTTTATCAGTTCTCCATTTATAGGAGTTGGAATATAAAAAATCGGGAAAAACTGCATCATGGAGAAAAACGCGTTTGAAGTTTTAAAGTTAAATATAAGTTCAAATGCATGCAACAAAAATAATTATACCTTTCGTTCTAATTAAGATAGAAACAAGATTCAAATATCCTTTTAAGCAAAAAAAGCCGGAGAAGTTTTTTAAATAATTAAAAATTTGACGATTTTTGCTACCCGGACTCCCTTAAATATTAATTTAGTTTTGGCATTTTATTTTTATGATACATCAAGCGTGCTTTATTCCATGTTCTTTTTTCCTTTTTATCTTCTTTGGAAAAGTAGGCTGGTACATACACCTTCAACAAAGGCTTCGTTCTAAAATTGCGCTTAAATAAATATTCATAACTTATTTTAACACCAAAAAAGTTCCTACATTAACTTTGAAATAGAAATCCTTTTCGTAGTTAGACAGCTTAAACTTTTGCGAGCAATGTTTCTTCGTCTACTGATATGAACAACAAAAAACGTGTTATTTTTTTTTATAAATCACTGTTTTCTTCCATCCTCCCCCTTTTTTTAATAACTACATTTTAGTAGCAAAATGCTAATCACAATAACTTGAGCGTTACCCTTTGTAGAGACCTTCCTGAAGCAATTGTAGAGGAAGAGTAAGAGGAACCGTGGTACAGTTCGAAATTTTGTAACATTGGAAAAATGTACTAAAACTAATACTCCGTAAAGCTAAAATTATTTCATCTTTGTGCATTGTAGGTCTCAGAACAAACTATACAAACAATCGTGGTGTATAAATCGGTAGAATCTGCTCGGACCTACAAATAATGAAAATTTCTGCTCCGGGATATTTTCATTGAAATCTTGACCTTCTGTATTTTTCAGTAGAAATTCCATGTACCAGATGGTTCCTATCGGTATAGAAAGTGGCAAACTTACAATATGGCAAATGTCGCAACAACTATGATCCTCAATAGGTGCCCCCCGCCCTCAGCCGAAGAGTCCCGAAAGGAGGACCCAAATATTCGACCCAAAAACTCTCATAATATTTTTTACTAAGTTCGGAATATACATGGTCATTAACATTACATTATGCATTAGATTTTTGCCCGTGAACCTACAAAACCAAAGCTCAGAAAGAAAATGCTAACGACAGCAATTTAATAACGAATATGTTTCCTTCCTCGACTTGTTGATAATTTTAAGGACTAGTTCATAAACAACGTCACACTTTTTTTCCAATATATTTGATTCTCCCCCCCCCCCTCCCCCACTTTTTAGTCATAAAATGTTATAATTTGCCTCTCCCACTCTTCAACCCGTATCACTTGTTATATTACATAACCATATTTTTACAAAAAATGTTTTTTTTTTCAACCAAAATGAGTGATGTCGCACTTTTCGCTACCCTCTCACTCCCCCTTGTCCCAAATTGTCACATGATCACAAACCACCCTCTCCTCAAAGTGTGTCATCAATTGTGGACAACCCCGAAAAAGATTCTTAAAAATAAAACGCATATTTTAAGACAAAAGAGGCCCCAAAATGTAATGCGGCGAACCTATAAATGTTTAATCCTCCGCTGGGTAAGTTGCATCCCTTAATTCCATTAAGTAATACATGGATGCCCCACTTACCAAATCTATTAACTCCACAAAGCAAAAAGTCGAGAAAAGTTATGAAAAAGATAGTGTTATCCATAGGAGCGAATACGCCCTCGTGTTACATTTTCTGCCATCGAAGGATCAGAAATGTACTGAACCAAAACTTCGATATAAATTCACATGCAAAGCATTGTTAAAGTACTATTAAAGCAGAAATGGCGATTTTTTTAAAAAAATGGAGTTAATCGATTTGGTAATTGAGGCATCCATATATGAGTTGTTTAAGGGATCAACAACTGAATCAACCTTGATTGCTAGAAAAAAAGAGCTAATTAAAATGAAAATAATTAATTAATCGCACAACAAAGTTCCTTTTTAACACTCAAAAGGAAAACTTCAAAAAAGAAATAATTTCGTGGCAACGAAAGTTTAGTTATAATTTCACTAAGCCCATCTGAACTCTTTTCGAGCATTTACGGCAGTTACCCGTCAGTCTATTTGAGACAAATGCTCTTAAAATGAATTATTACTTTTGTTTTGTGCTCAGTGAAATGTCAAGCAAA
Organism: Uloborus diversus; assembly: GCF_026930045.1. Classification (NCBI taxonomy): domain Eukaryota; kingdom Metazoa; phylum Arthropoda; class Arachnida; order Araneae; family Uloboridae; genus Uloborus; species Uloborus diversus. The sequence goes on from NC_072731.1 coordinate 132,953,130, forward strand.
ACATACTTCCGGTTAGCGTTTTTCGATGACCATATAACACAAATGACCACACGCAAGACCGACTTGGTGTTCCTAAACTCTCACGTGTCCTAGAACCACATTTGTCTTGTAATGATCATCCATAAACGAGCAAAACTGAACTTCCACTTCCTCCTGCCACCGAAATAACCAAAACAGACAACAAACGGCGATTTCCGAATGGACTCGTCGGAGCAAGAAATGAGAGATTTCCTTCCATTTTCCGATATTCCCGCCTTTTCGCTTTAGAACGAGTTATCCTGTTAGAAAGGAAATAGCTTTTGTCGCTGTAAACAAGCTCAATATCTATTACCTGGGTGCTTAAATATTAATTTTTTTATCCGTTTCCATCATGCAAAGTTGATTGGGTAGAAGATTAAAGAACGGAATTCAGTTCTTTTTCCTCGTGAGATCGGCTCCCTGCTCGATCATGCATTTTCCCTCTTCTTGACGTGACTTAAGAACTGCAACAGCGATCGTTTGAGTGTCATTCTTCATTCGTGTCGCTTGTAGTGAAAAAAAGGAGCAGCTAGGATTTGCTATTGTTATCAGGAGCAAGAGTAAGTCTTGATTTATCTTGCAAACGGCATTGCAAAAAAATATAAGTACCTTAATTAACTACCACATAACTACCTGCCATATTAATTGCAAGTAAATGCATGTGTTATTAGCCCTATCTGTTCCTAATTAATATTTAAGCTTCATATCACTCAGAACAACAATAATTATTTATTCAAAACTTTCTTAGTATGTTAATTTAATTTTCATTTATTTGTTGTTATTATTATTATCATTAACTATTATTTGATTTTTCTAACAGAAATTAAAAAATGAAACGTGCACAATTTTTTTAATGAACGAACATATTTAAAATTATGTTCACTTGATATAACTCTACACTTTTTGTGTCACATTCGACAACTCGATAGATGTTTGAGACTAGGCCATTTTTCATTCAAAAATGCAAATTTTAAAATTATTTTTGAACACAAGCATGTTTAAAATTATGTTTAATAATTATCATTTGAGTTTTTTGCGTCACACTCAATAGATATTTGAGACTAAGGCATTTTTTTAAGTTTAATTTTATTATTATTATTAATTAGTTTTGATTTTTCTAACAGAAACTCAAAAATTCAAAGTGCAAAATTTTTTTAATGTACGAACATATTTACCAATTCGTTTACTTGATATAGCTTTAGGCTTTATTATATGAAACTCAATAGCTCGATAAACGTTTAATACCAGAGCATTTTTCGTTCAAACTTTTAATAGAAGCTCAAAAATTAAAAATTATATTAATATGCAAAAAGATTTAAAAATATGTTTAATTAATAAAACATAAGAGTTTTTTCTTCACCCTCATATTTTAGACTAAGGCATTTTTCTTCAGAGACGTTTTCTCAAAATGCTACATTTATTTATCTTAAAAATAAAATCACAAAAAGTCTAAAATTATAACATTAATTGCAAGTAAATAATATACTATTGGCCCTATATGCTCCTAATGAATAATTAATCTTAAAATCACTCATTACACCAATAATTGACTCAACACTCAGAATGAAAAACTTTCTCCGTATGTTTATTTTATTTATTTATCTTAATGATTCGAATTTCTTAGTAGTAGCTCAGAAAACTAAAAATGGAAAAAAATATTTTACGACCATACTAATTTAAACTTACGCTTAGAATATATAAATGAGGATTAATTTGTTTAACTTTCAATGAACATTTAAGACAGGAGGGTATTTGTTCTCAGAACAGAACTATTTTCACAAAATATTTTTCTTAATTTGAATGAATTCGCAGTAATACATCTCTCTTTAAAGAAAAATATGTTTTCATTATGTTTTATGTTTTAAGAATGTACACAAGCAGTTATTTCTCACTACTACTAAAAAGGATTTTTCTATTGCGCTTTGAAAATTTAGTAATCTGTCAACACTTTGCTGAAAAACTTTTCCGTAATTAATTTTTCATTGAAAAAAACAGCTGTGAATAATTAACTGTAGCAAAATTTCACTTCGGCTTTAAAAGAAGTCCGTTATTCTAAATTTAAATTCTCTAGGGTGCCTTAGATTTTCAGTCCTTCTCGAAAATTTCAGAATTCATGCCATTTTGTACTTAACAGCAATCATGTACTAAGGGGTCTTTCATTCATTACGTAAGGATTATTTTGGCAATTTTTGAACCCCCTACCCCCATATAAGGGTGCATAAGAATTTTCAAACCCCTCCCCCATAATCTTACGTAGGATTCCATTTCAACTAATAAATTGTTATTAGAAAAGGATCAGTTACACTAAAACTCCCAGTCTGCAGAAAATGAAATATTTTTATTTTTCAAAAGATAAGTTATATTCTTTTATTGCTGTCGCTGACGTCGCGTTATCTAAGTAGGGGAACGTGGGGCAAAGTGAAATGGTGAAATATCTCCTCTGCTTTTACCTCCACCAATCTGGCACTACTTTTACTATGTAGTATTTATGAAATCTATTCCAGTCAGAAAAAAAAATCCCGCCGAATACAAAAAAGCAATTGGTAATACAGGAATTTTTTAAGAATTCATATGATACTCATATTGTAACATTTTGTTGTAAGTCAAAAACTATTTTTGTTACTATTAAAGGATAAAGTTATTGTTATTAACATTTTAATATTAATTCAGACCTCCTAATAGTCAATGCAGTATTAATTTAGTCAATATTAAGCTTATTTGTATTTTAAATAAACTATACAATTAGTCAATTACATACGGGGCAAAGTGAAATAGTTTGTTTCATTTACACACTCAATCACTTAATATAAATCACTAACGTTTTCATTTATTAATTACTTCATTTGCATTCTTTTATTTAGTAATTCACTTATTTATTCATTCATTCACTTAGCTTCTTGTTTATTCCTTCTTTTACTTGCTCATTTATTTTTCCTCATATATTGATTGATTAATTCATTTAATTATTCGTTTATTGTTTTATTATCTTTTCATTTTTCCATTCAACCTTTTATTTACTGACTTTTTTGATCAAAAATATGTTTTATAACTGAGAAGAAAATGTGTCATTAGAAAAATATTTTATTTCTCACTTTGCTCTAAGAAAAAATGGGAAATTCGTCCACTTTTTTTTGAACACTCAAATTTAATGCGAAAAATAAAAAATACTGTTTCAATGCCAGTTTTACTATAAAATACAATGTTCTTTCTTTATGTACTGTAATTTTCAAAACAAATTTCCGATTTGTTCATTATGAAAAAACTCAGTCATCTTAACCATTTCACTTTGCCCCACATTCCCCTACTTTAAGTACTGCTACGCTCAGCGTAATTAAATACGCCACGCGTAACATAAACAAACATCGCAATACAATTTTTTGTTTAATGTTTACGAATCTTACATCACTGGAATCGTTTGAAAATTCCCTATTGTTAAATCATTTCGTAAAACCTTTAAGTGTAAAGAAATATTTACTTGAAAGTTGGAATCTAGACTGAATGTTTTTTCGACATTTTTTTGTATATGATGCGATACTAATCTTTACTAATAATAAAGCTGAAAGTCTCTCTGTCTGTCAGGATCTCTGTGATATAGTGTGCTCTCTGTGTGCATAGCGAATAGACCATTCGGCCGATTTTCATGACATTTGGCACAGAATTAGTTTGTAGCATGGGAGTGTGCACCTCGAAGCGATTTTTCAAAAATTCGATTTGGTTCTTTTTCTATTCCAATTTTAAGAACAAAAATATCATAAGATGGACGAGTAAATTACGAAATTATCATAACTTGGAACCGTAACATAAGCACAAGCCAATTGGCGAAATACGAAATTATCATAACGTGGAACCGTAACGTGGGTACACGCCAATTGGCGAGAAAATTCACCATACATTTTTTGTAAATATACAGGCGAACCAAAAACCTTTTAATTTTTCTATTACAGTAAAACCTGTAAAGTTGACCACCTTTGTAAGTTGACCACCTGTCTATGTTGACCGCTTTTGTCAGGAACGGAATTAGTCCTATCTTATATAATGAAGGAAAACCTCTATAACTTGACCACCTCTCTATCTTGACCACCTGTCTATCTTGACCACTAATGAACACCAAATTTGGTTTGGAGTACTGTAAAAAACCCTTTGTATGTTGACCACTTGGTTTAGTTTTTAAAATTTTACTTAGCAAATTATTTTATTTTATTATTTTTTTACAGCTTTCCAAGAATGTTTTTGATACCAGAACAGCATTTTACTAACTAAATGAAATAGCAGCATAACTAAACCTCCTTTTGAGTTTAACCACACGGGAAAACTACTAAGAACCCTTTTATTTCTCAAACTTGTTTTTCTTTTGTTGATCTATTTGAGATTGCCCTTTGTACTCTCTGTTTAATGAAAACATGTGTCAATAGAAAAGTACAAAGTATTTTTTTCCAGTTGCAATATTTTGTGGCAACAATGGAATTGTGCTAAAGAGTAAAGTTACTTGCATTACAGTATTTCTGGTGCAAGTGATTAAGAGATAGGACACACACACACATTTTCATTTTCAACTGCTTTTTTGAACTATGAGAGTCTAGCTTGTTGCTCTTTGTGTTATAGTTTTGCATAAAATGGCTTCAAAAAGAAAGTTAGTTGAACTTGAGATCAATAAAAAGTATAAAATATTAAAATGAATTGCAAAAAGAGAAAGCCAGAGAAAATTAGCTGACACATATGGAATTTCTAAAACTAGTGTCTAATAAGTGCGCCAACTTCAATACGGAGTTATTTTGTTGAAAAGTAGATTATTATTAAGAGGTATAAATGTATATGAGAAAAATTTGTAATTTTTGAGAAGCTATGAATTTTTAGGAACTATTAATATCAAATGAGTAACTTTTCATAAATAATAAGATTTTTTTTTTGGATCAATTTACTGAAATTTTAAATTTGCATGACACATCATACGTCATTCTGGGAAAATAATCTCTAAAAATATTTGAATAACATTTTAAATAATTGTTTCAAAGTAATGCTAAACAATGAAAGTGAGTTGAACAGAAAGAGTAAGTGTCAATGAATCAAAAAATGAATACATGGAGCAAGAAATGACAAAAAAAAAAAAAAAAATCATTATCCCCTTTATAAGTTGACCACCTGTCTAAGTTGACCACCAAAGTACTACACCGCAAGTGGTCAACTTACACAGGTTTCACTGTACGGGCAAAGCCGTGCGGGTACCACTAGTTAAAAATAAAACATGCCATACATAGCGCGGTTCTTTTACTACATTTTATACATTTCGTTCTTTGTAAAACATGTAAAAAACAGCTCATCCTAATACGTTTTTTACCTTCCAGATGCAAATAATCCTTGCCAGACCACTTGATCGCGTGATTTTAAATATAAAATATCAACATGGAAATATTACGTAAGAATGGGTTTTACACTCCCCCCTTCAAGTAAGGGTATGTAGAGATTTTTCTAACTCCCCTCCCCTTCGGAACCCTTACGTGGTTAATAAATGGCCTCTAAGGACAGGCCTGTCATTTCGAGTTTTTCCAGGGAAGGGGACGGGGTATGTGCTAAACATATTTTAAAAATGTACATTCCACTAAAAAACAGCAAAAATACGACATCTTACATGTAAATACAATAATTTCCCAAAGCCAGGGGGAGAAATTGGCTCCTGTGACACCCTCCCCGAATTGGCTGATACTTTTTCCCCCCTTTTGCCACTTTGAAATTGTGTGCTTTTTAGAAGTCAAGGGTAGCGATCTCTTGGGGGACCCAATTCTTCCCTGATATAAACGTAGAATAAACTCTTCGGCATGGTAGAAAAAAAAGGGCAGTTTGTTTTTTGTTAAATCCCCCCCCCCCCTCTTTTTGGGTTGGATTCGTCCGTTGATGTTTAATTTATCAAAAGAGACTAACAAAAGACAAGAGAAGAAAAATGTTCTTTGACTGCACACCATGTGTTTACGACTTTCAATTACACAGGGGAAAAATTTTTTAAAAACAAATCTGAAGAGTTAGACTTTTGAGCCCTTTTACATGCTAAAATAGGCATGCTAATTTCAGAATAGTGGTTAATATTCTTCTAACGTGTCAAGTTTTTTCTGCACCTTATGCAAATATGACCCATGAGAACACTTTCCGCAGGGGAGCACAGGAAGCATTACCGCTCCCCTATTGGATAACATATTTTTTTTACAACTGATAATATATAGGGGTTTGTTTTTTTCCAAAATGTTATAAAATGTGACATGTTTTAATTTACTTTATTGTAAAGGCGAAAAAATAAACTTTACGGAGGAATGCAAAATATTTCCGTGGTCATCAGAAATACACAACGGCAACCTTTTTCGTATTGCAATTTATGTTACTACTAGTGGTACCCGCAAGGCTTTGCCCGTAGTAGAAAATTAAAAGGTCTTTTGGTTCGCCTGCATATTTACAAATAATGTATGGTGAATTTCTCGCCAATTGGCTTGCCCATCTTACCGCTCCACCTTATGATAACTTGATAATTTACTCGTCCATCTTATGATAATTTTGCTCGGAAAATGTTCTCAAAATTGGAATAGAAAAAAAAATCGAATTTTCGAAAAATCGCTTCGAGGTGCACATCCCCATGCTACAAACTAATTTTGTGCCAAATTTCAAAAAAATCGGTCGAATGGTCTAGGCTCTAGGCGCGTCACAGAGATCCTGACACATATACAGACATAGAGACTTTCAGCTTTATTATTAGTAAAGATTGCTTGTCTAAATAAGTCTTTTCTGCTGCCCTACATTTTTGAATTCCCTATATTTTATGAACCTGTGGGTTTGAGCCCTATGTAGCTTAAAATCTTGATGGGATAGAAAAAACTGAGATCATTTTTGGATCCAGGAGCGAAACGTTATTTGGAAACAAGTCACAGACTTAAGTCAGCCGATTCTCTGTTCCCCTGTGCTATGAGATAGACAAACTGAAAAAATGAGGTGCTATAGTTAATAGGTTGATGGGTTTAAGCAGGCCCAGGTAGCAGAAAGAGAACGACCCTGCGACGTGCGTCGCAGATTCATGGGAAATTCTGTCGATTATTTCTCAGTTGGGAAAGAAAAGAGCTTAAAATTTTGAAAGTTAAAAAAAAAAATCCTAAGTTTTCACAAACGAACATTTGTACCTCATTTTCAAGGATGCAATCCACAAATAGCACCTAACTATAGCTTTTGGGTTAAGCATCCTAATTTGGAGCATTTATCTAATATCGGTTTATGTTGAAGAATATTTTTGAAATTTTAATCTGCGTCCATAGACAGCTGAAAAACATTCCAATACTGAGAAGCATGCTGTCATTTCCAAGTTCCCTGTGGAGGCAGAGAGTATATACGCAATACATATTAAAAGAAAACAAACAACAAAATACCCAGGTCTAAACACATATACAAGTCAGAGATTTGCAACCGCCTTCTCCTGATGTCCCAAATGACGAGTCTGGGTTTAAATAGATAAAGCAGGTAAAAAATTAAAACTTTTAAGATGTTAGAACGAAAAAAGAAATAGGTGGAAGTTTTTTTTTTTTTTTTTTTTAACAATCACGATTGCTTAGTGTTCTTATTTGACTGTTTTTGGCGTGCTATGATTTTATTCCCCCCCCCCCTCTCGCCTCCCTCTGCCAACACCACCCGTCGACCGGCCTCACGATGCTGCTCCTCTAGTGACCAGCGTGTCCAGGTTGCGTCCATATTCTACACACAAGCGCATGCAGACACAACTACACACACACACACACATACACACATATACGCAAACACACATACACACACTCATGCCTGCACACAGACACAAACACACGCCTACACACACACACTCCTGCACACAGACACAAACACACACCTACACACACATACACTCACATACATACCCACACACACACATGCCTGCACACACGCAAAAAAAAAACACGTGATTGCGAAACACATAAGTTGAATTCAAGATGTCAAAAATCAAATTAATTAATTTTATTTTTTAATTTTTTAATTTTGAGTTAAACGCAAGCATAGTTCAAAACATAGGTAGGAATTTTCATTGAAAACTTTTTCTACTTCGTACTGTATAGAGGTACCGGTGAGGTCTACTAGTACTCTGGCCTGAAAATAGATGAGAGTTTTTCCTGCTATTTATATCAGTTACTCATAAATTTTACTTCTGGTACTTACCCCCTTTTGTTTCTAGGTGATTCATAGGGGCACTAACGCGTGAGATGTAAGATTTTAAAATCTGACTTTCATCTCTGAGAAAAAGAATTTAAATATAAATAGTAATGTATCTTTTAAAGTAACCATGATTTTACATAGAATTCTGATTTAAGCACTTAGAATGTGAATGTCATTGATATAATAGTAAAAACAATTTTTAAAAAGCCGTTAAATTCGCGATGGTTAAAAAGCATCAACTAACAACCACTCGCTATTTCTGTAGCTGGAACCTATCTTAAATGTCTATGCAGCCCCACTTGGATAATTTTACTGGCCATAAAGCTGTCTAAAAACAGCTTGCACACTATTCTAGGTAATGTGCATTTTTAGCATGGGTTTTACATTACAGTGTTTCTGATTTAACTATTTACTTTGTTTGAAACTTTTTTCTTTTTTTTTTTTTTTTTTTTTTTTTTTTTTGGTGCCGTGAGCTTTCTTGAATTTTTTTGTCAATATCAAACAGATTTACTTTTTATAGATATCTAAGTGAAATATCACAGATTTTGACCTTTTGTACACGCATTACAAGCTTTTTCATTAGTACAATCAGTACTATTATTACACTACTATACGTACAAGCGTCAGCGTCTGCTATCTCAGCGATTCGAAACCAGTGTTCGGGAGGATTGGTTCAGGTCTGTGGACAAATTCGGCCTTCAAAGAACTCGTCATCCATCTCTAAAAACATTTCCGCGTGATAAAACAATAAATTTAAAACAAAAAAATTAAGATTTTTTTTTTAATTTTAAATTTGGTTTCCATTTGGCCACTGTTGGTGATATTTAGAGAATAAACCATTGAATCAAATTAAAACTGCCAATAATGGAGAAATGACATTAAATTGGACTAAAAGGAAGTCATGTGATGCACACATCAGCTCGTTTTTTAATATTTTTACTGTATATCGAGTGAAGCAACTCGAAGAAGAGAGGATCAGCAGCAGCAGCATTTGATTTTCTCAGTCTTGTAAAATGTAATTTTGTCCTTTGTGTCACTATTTAATGTATTGCGAAACAACAAAGGAATGTCAAGTTAAAGGCAACTAGAATCAGGACTTAGTTGCATGGGAGCTTTCGGAATCACAGTTCCTGCACTTCGTTTTAATTTATCAGAACTTTTACCTTTGTTGAAAACTAACCACTGACTGTAAGATAGTAATTGACAGAATCCAAAAAGAAGACAGGAGTACAAATCAAACTTATAAAAATCCAGACACACGATTAGAGGCAAAAACGAAGCTAAATGCCGAAGCGTGCCTGTTGGTTAGAAAATTATAAAACTAGCCGCCAGGCATATTTTGTTTTTAGAAATCAGCTTAAAATATTAAAAAGATATGTTTGACATAATTTGAAGCCTTGGGTAATTAAGAGAATATTAATCAAATGCTAGAAAGTCTATATTAGTGTACCGGAAAGTAGGCTCGTTTAGTTCTAGACGAAACTTCTTGTTTCTTTATTCATCTTTTGCGAAATCTACGCCTTTCATTCTAATTTTAAGTGAACCAAACTTTTTTTTTAATTCAAAATAGAGCACATAACTGAGAATTTCAATGGGAAGGTCAAAATATTTAAGTCATTGTACTTCCTAAAGAGGAATGCGTAAATCAATAAACAGAAGCAAAGCGTTCCACACATCGATCAAACATCCATACTTGTATTCTTCTCAATGGAGGAGTAATTCTTTTTAATATTTGTGGGAAACTGCTTCAAAGGGAAAGCCTAGGTGTTATGTCAATGAAGTCGATTCACTTCACTACTTCATTGTAATTCCTCTTATGCAAAGCTTCTCCATTGTTTCCGTTTACTCAGTTGTTGAAGAAATAAGTGTCCTTGCCAGTGAAAAACTACCGTTTTTCATCCGAAATGCGTTCTTATTTTTACTCATAAAACTAACTTCGAGAATAATTACGTTTTGAAGTGAAACTTTAAAAAGGGCGGCGGGCTTTTTTTTTTTTTTTTTAGAGACTGCTTTCAACAATTATTCAATATCGGGTTTAATATTAGATGTTACTCGAGAAAAGCAGATATTTACAATTATAATCTATCAGATTAACTGGAGAAAAGCAGATTAAAAAACTAGGAATCAGAAGTTTAAAACTTGAACTTGTACAGAATGTAAAAATACTCTTATGACGATGATGTGGGAGGGGGACCAGATGAGAAACTGATATTAGACCAGTACTAGTCTCGGCTGCCCTGACCACCCATTAAAATCATGCAGTTTGCAATGTTTTCTTCGTTAATTATTAACGCTTTTAAAAGGAGCTCAAATTAAATTTTTCTTCAACCACAGAAATAATAGACTACATATCAAAAGAAAATCACACATTATCCATTGCATAGTTGTAATTTTATTTACGGCATTTTTTTTTTTTTTTTTTTTTTTTGCACAAGTTTTAGCATTGTAATCTTAAGATACGTACATAAGAGATTACTTACACATTGTGTACATACATAAGATTGTGTACTCTTAAGCACAATATTCGGGGAATACGTCATTCTTGTGACCGGTACAACACTCAGATTTGTCTTACTCTATTTTTATTTGCAGTATCCTTTTATTTTCATCTTATTGTTCTTATGTTTGCAATATAACTTTATAGACAATTGTAGAAAACAATAAAACATTAACGAAAATTTATTTGTTAAGTATGTTTTTCATTCCCAGAAATAAAAAAAACTTTTTTCTTTCCAGAAAAGAAAACGAACATGGGTCTAAAGTTCTGGAGTATCTTGCTTTTAGCTGTTCAACTCATCGTAATTCCTCAGTCAGCATCTGCTTTTGGTGGACTGTTTGGCGGACATCATGGCGGTCGCTCTGAAGTAGCAGAAATATTAGCGGCTGGTATTATCACCAAGCTTTTAATGGAAGAGTATTCTCCAAGGCCAACGGTCATGCATGCGCTTAGTCACGGAATGATGGGTGGATACACGCTGGAGCTACCACGTCCACATATGCATTCCCTTATGATGCCTCGCATGCCCATGATGCATCCTTACGCCCTTTCTCCCATGCTCCACCATCCCAATATCTACATGCAACAGGCCACTCTCATGCACCATGCGCGTAAGCAAGCTCTCGAGTCCAGCCTCAAGGAAGAAATCCGTGCCCTAGAAGCCTCGGAGAGTTTGCTGAATGCATACCTAGCCAGCAACGGTGATGGAGAAGCTACGACCTTGGAGGAACTTCTGTCTGAAGACGATTCTTTGCCAGCTGCAGCACTGCTTCTAGAAGCTGCAGAATTAGGTGACCAGGAAGAAAAGCTGACCGTCAAAGCTGATGCTCCCGTTCCTGACGTCATTGAAGCTGCAGGAAGCGAGAATGAATCTAGATACATTTTACCAAGAATCGCTCGATATTTTGTTCAAAGGCTTCTCAGGAGGGCCGAAAGTCATTAATTTACCTCATTCAGTTACCATTGCTTCTTTAACTCTGCTAAAAAGAGCCGAAATGTGATTTAAACAGTTTTACATCACTTCAACGTTCACGAGAGATGGCTTACTTTCAATTGCGTTTCCATTCCAGTTAATAGAAACTATTTTCCTAATATTTTACCGAGAATTTTCTCATAAAATATTAAATTTCATCTTCATAAAAATATTTGCTACAACTATCACATTTTAAGAAAATGCCTTTTATTTAAAATTTGTTTATTTTATGTCCAAAAAAACTGCTTTTTATCCTGACATTCTATTATTCAAGTAATTTATAATTTATAAATCTTTAATGGCAGTTTGCTCAAACAAACGCAAAGAAACACTGCGTTTAAGACTTCTTTTTCCGATACTTCTCTCATTTCTAAGATTCCGAAAAGTGTAGTATGGAATATATTTTAAATGCTTATTCTCATTCCTTCTAACAAAAACTATATAGAATATAATTAAATTATCTAAAGTTCATTTTATTTTTTAAAAACCCTTTTACTAACACCAATGTATGACCTCATTTTGGAATTAAAGGGAATCGTGAAATTATACTAGTATACAGCGCTTTCAATTGCGCACCTTGCAGTTTAAGTGATATATTTTTTTTTTTCTTTCAGTTCGTTTTTTACCCATGTTTTCATTTTCTGAACAAGCCACTGCAGAAACATACTCATTCATTCGATCTCATAAATATCATAACCTGAAATGTTCCCTCATTCAAACATTCACCTCGTGTAAATATGTAAATATATTTATGTATAAATGTATATTATATAAAATAGTTTTATTAAGTTAAAATGCAAAAATAAATGCATATTTATTTAATTTTTTTGTTTCTTGATTTCTATTCTTAATCATTCAGAGAATCATGTACTTTCTGGTGTCTGCATCCGAAAATTGATCAATATATTTTTTGATGCAAATACAATATTGATAAATCATCGGTATACTTTTAGCGCAAAAAATTTACCGATATTGTTAGTACCATAATAGATCAGTGGCGTCCACCCTACGTCCCGCTAGCCCTTGGGTAACCTCGTAGTTGAAGATAATCTATATATATGACCCGGTATTGGGTCAAATGTCACGAATCGAAACCAATGCTTTAGAACCTTCCAAAACAAACAATTGTCTTCCCAGTGTATACTCAGTACTTCAATTTTGGGGTCAAATAGTCAGAAATTGTTTCTAAAAAAACAGACTGTTTTTGTAAAACAAGCATGTAGTAATAATCACAACAATTCATAGTTTTCAGTTTTCTTTCCTTCTCCGTGTTTTCCCACATTATGTGAAAAAAAATAAAATACATTTAAGGATCATTCCACGAAAAAGTGAACCCTTTGTCCCGCAAGTGACGGTTCAAATATTTCATTAAAAAGTAATAATTTTACAGGGTAATATGACGAAATGTTTTGCGAAAGAAGTTGCACTTAAGTTTGTAAGCTGTTAAGCAGAAAAAGTTTGTTCATCAGTAATTTAAAGTATTATTTTTAATGAAATATATGAGGCGTCATTTGCGGGACAAAATATCCGTTTTCAGTAAAATAGCCCTTAATTTTTATATGTTTTCTGGCCCGCGATATTCATCTTAGTATGAGATGCAGCCCTTGGATTAAAAAAGGTTGGGAAAACTGTAGTAGATTATAATCTTGAACATACACTCACATTCTCTACCTTTCCAAAAAAGCTCTAGACTAGCGGTCACCAGTCGCCAGCGGGAGACCATTTTATTGAAAATGGCTACCGAAATTTCAAGTCTTAGTCGCCAAAAGTGGAGACCATTTTCTTGATTTGTTAAAAATCATATCGTATATCGTTCTACGACAACACGTTTTCGAGTCTGGGACGATCAGTGCTTTAGTCGACTCCATCTTGGCAACGTAATTCGGCGCAAGCTCCATTAAGGTTTTTTATTTTTTGGGGATGAATTTAATTTTTAAAAATCTGCTACCAAAAATCAAAAGTAGCTACCATTTTTTGGGACTCTCGTAGCCAATGGATACTATTAAGAATTCTTAGTCTAGAGCTTCACTTTCCAAAATATTTACCCTAGCTAAGTAGGACAATAAAAAAAAAAAAAAAAAAAAAAAAAAAAAAAACAAACATCCATTGCAACCCAGGCGTGCAGTAGCATTTTTTTTTTTTTTTTCAAAAATAAAATATTTGATTGTGCATTATATAGAAAGCAGACTTCAACATTGGTTCACTTCCACATGAAATTATTACATAACACGCATTCATTTGGATTATTATGAAAACATTATTTCATTGATTAAAAAAATATATCCATTGCTCTTCAAATGACTCTATTTCAAGATCTCACGAAAACATTGTTAATCAAAACTTACCTATCATATTACTGTTTCAGAGAAAAATATTCTCCGAATACTTAAGAATGCAAATTTGTTTTGTTGTTGCTGTTGAAAACATTAAAGCTTTATTCACAAGCAGATAAATTGCCTCAAACTTATTTCCGGAAGTGTATTACTTAAAGTGCAAAATAATAAGGGATGTATTAAGGAAAACACACTTAATATTTCATATACGAATGTAACCCATCCTATACTAACTTGTGCTAGAGATGAGCAATGTCGTTCTTTTTAATCATCCGTTCATCAGAAGATCGTTCATTTTTTCGATCAGTTCATTCAACTCGTTCATTTGAACAACATCGTTCATTTTTAAAAGTTTCAGGTGATTTCCCTGCAAGACATACTCGCGAGCATTCGAAATGTTTCATTAGATCAGTGATATTCTTTTAAGGAGAGATAACTAAAATCGGCTAAATGCAAGAAAATATGCCAACGAAAAAATTAATTTAAAAAAAAAACTTGATTCCGCTTCGGATGTATAAAGCAATTATAGTGCATTCTGTAAGATATTTCTCAGTTGCCGAATGGTAGGATATGCTTTCCATTCCAAAAATCGCAGATTCCGTTTCAGCCTGTCGCAAAATTAAGTTATTAAATTTTACCGTGTAAAAAATAAATTAACTGCGTGAGAAGAATTTTAGCAGGTGTCGATGAGACAAGAAGTGGAAAGTCCAAACATTTTGCTAGTAGCCCAAACAAGTTACACAAAACATTACTAATGGATACATTGGAAAATTTCAAATGAACGTCAACGGTTAAAGAAAAATGATGAATAAAGCAGAAAGTAAAAAGTTTCGAATTGTGTGTTGTTTTCTGTGTGTCTGTATTGTACTGCGCGGAGAAAAAGGAAATTTGAGGTTGATTAAGAGTTAAAAATTTAACGATGAATGTTATTTAAAAGAAATTTTAAAAGAAAAAAATGCGATTTTACCACAAGTGCACCAATGCAATGTTCCAAACTGTTCATCGTTCAAAAGAACGGCCGTTCATATTTTAGGTGAACGCATGGATCCATTCATTCTAAGGATTCGTTCTTTTTGACCCGTTCGTTCATGAACGACATATCCCTAGTTTAGAGACTAGGGCCTTGATTGATATTGCGTTGGAATTATTTAAACAACTTTTAAATTTATGCAACCACACTTGAACTTTGGCGCAACTACAAAAAAAGTTACGCCAAAACTAAATAACTATTTGACCTAATGTACCCACCAAAGATTTTTTTTAATCAACTAGTTAATTAAAATATTTAGAACAGAGCAATGAAACGAGTTTATAATCAATTCAAATGGAAATTAGTTGTTCGTATGAATCTGTAAAGCATTTTGTTAAAATTTTCAATTTTTATTTAAAAACAAATTATGAACAAAAGAAATATGTTGATTACAAACAAAATAAGCAACACTCAAAAATGTATGCTTTGTTTTGATCCAATAGTAACGTGTACTCTATTGGGTCATACAATACTAAACATTACATAAAACATTAAGAAAGACTGGAAAAAGTAGCAAACATACGTAATGAACACTTGGCAAAACAATCACAAATGAATAAAATGTAAGAGTACAAAAACATTTTTTCTCCTTGTCAATAACTTTCGCACTGTGAAAGGAAAAAATTAACCTTTTAAGCACAACTATTAATACAGATTCCTGAGAACAATGAAGAGAAAAGTATCGATGTAAGAACTAAACGGATCTAAAAATATCTGCATTCTAATTTAGGAAGACAAGACTGGCGCATCACTACAAAAACTTATTGGATCCGGTGTTCTAATAGGTTTTTTTTATTCTAACTTGTGTGTGTGTGTGTGTCCTTCAGAATAGAGTTCCCTGATACCCTACACTTGCATATTAAGCATTGACATACGTATGAAAATATCATTATTTGTGCTATCATTACATTTCTCATAAATGCGCAAATTCATATAGAACTGAAAAGGTATTCCATAATATTTCAATAATGAGCATAGTAAAAAAATAATAATAATGATAACAATAATAAAAGCACAATATAACAAGATTTTGCCTTACTGATAAACATAAGGCACAGTGAAAATTATTTGCTGCGTAATAGTAGGAGGACAATGCTTTTCTGTTTGAACTTAGAGTATGTAAACAACTAAATTCTATAGAAAAAAACTTTTTTTTTTTTTCACATAAATGATATTCAAAATAATACTTAGACTCAAACCATTTTCTTTCTGTAAGTATTGCTACAATCCTATAAAAAGGTTAATGACAAAATAAAATTTTTAAAAAGTGATATTTTTTGCTCTCTAAAAACCTGCATTTTTAAAAATTTCTTTTAAATTCTATTATTGAGAGAAAAAGAGAGAGGGAGAGGTGTAAATATTTTTTAGTTTCTTGAATATTAAAGATAATTCTATAGATTTAACACATTAAACATGAAATTAGTTAGTTATTACAATTAAAATAACAAGAATGTCAGTTAAAAGCTTAATTCTAAATACATAATTTTGTGAATTGAACATAAGCATACAATTTCCATGAAATCCAAGTTAATTATTCATGAAAAATTGATTTACTTGCATTTCAGATTTTATTAGAAAAAGTTGTCAATTGAAGCCATTTCTCCATCTTTCAACAGCTTTTAATATATCGATGGAGTTAAGGAATAAAATTATCTGAAAAAAACCTTATTACGAGAGCAAAACATGAAGTATGTTACAAACAAAGAACAGTGTTAGAAAATATTAATTATTTGCAGTTTATACTTTTTACTGCAATATTGATGCATACGAATACAAGTATATTTTATTACCAATCTGCCTTTCAGCAAAAACTGACAAATCTAATTTTAAATGCTGTGATTTACTAAACAAATATTAGCTGAAGTTTTGCTAGAAGTACTACCGCAAACATGCACGCACGTGTCACAATTTTGTTCAAAAGTAAATTGTAAGTGAATCTCTGATGTAATTTTGATCTATCAGAGCAGGCGTCAAACCTCCTATTTACAAGTTTTCTTTTGTTTTCCACAGCTGCTGATGCGTTCACTGCTCTGCTACGTTAAAACAGAAAGAATTATTTATGCGAATCTCTGAAATGCTACACAAATATTATTCCTTTCCCTGAGACATACTTTGTAGCTTGTGAAATCTCAATGCGAGACAGAAAACTAATTTAACTTGATCCCACATGGTTTTGGTTTCTTTATCATTAGTTAAAATATTTTTCAGTCTTATGGAACCAATTTGGAAATACAACAAGGAACACAGCACAACTTTCCAGAACAATTTTAGCGCCTCACTAGACATGTTCATTCACCGTCGAGCTCTTCCTGTGTCTCAGAATTCATATTTTCAGCTCCAGTTGACGAGCTTTTCGGAGTATCATAGGTTTCTAAAGCAGATACCCTGTTTCCAAATTTTTTAGGATCACAGTATTCAATCACTAAAGAACACAGTAAATAATTAAATGAAAAAATGAAAGCATTAGTTATTACATTTCATTTCAATCTAAGTTAAAATCATATCTTAATCTCCTAATATAAGCCCAAGCAAGCAAAAAAAAACGCGATTAGACAAAACATATTTGTACCTCAGAGAGAGAGGAACGTAAGTCACATTATGGTAATTTTACAGTAGAAAGGAAAAACTTGAGATTAACGTAAGTCAGATTATGGTAATTTTACAGTGAAGAGGAAAAACTCGAGAGGAACGTAAGTCACATTATGGTCATTTTACAGTAAAGAGGAAAAACCTGAGAGGAACGTAAGTCACAATATGGTAATTTTACAGTAAAGAGGAAAAACCTGAGAGGAACGTAAGTCACATTATGGTAATTTTACAGTAAAGAGGAAAAACTTGTAACTGGTGCATGCAAAGGATGGGACGCGCGCTCTTTTAACCCTGGTAAAAAATTGAAAAGGATTTGTTATAAAGAATTTCGTTCACATGGCTCGATGCGGAACAGGCTTCCACATACAATGCACTGATAAACAGAAAATCGCAATTTTTGGACTTATGTTACTCTGGCTCTGAGGTACAAATATTTGGCTTGCATATAGTGATTTCCAGAGTGGCTATCACATCTAAACTCAAAACCACATTAACGAGCCTATTTATTGGCACAAGAAATTAATAAGAATCATCGTCAGGTGGCGCAGTCTGCGTGTGTAGGTTTGAGAACACATCAGATGGTAAAATATTAATGGTATTGGTTTTCATTATAAACACTAATGCATAAGGATGTCACGGGAGACCACTATAACCCTCCTAAAATTTTCTTTTTCGGCAAGTGTTGTCTGACAATTCTGCAAAATTTGGACTTCCATTCGGCAAAATTTGGAATTCTATTCCGCGAAATTTGGAGTGAAATACAGCTAACGAGAATTTCCTTCCTTTCAAAAATTTCAGTTCGGGGCGCACCTGGTAAGCGTGAGAAGGGGAGGCATGGCAGTTCATGCACGTAATATAAAATACCACAATAGGATTGGTAATGTAGCTTAGAAGCAAGCCTTCTAAAAATGATTTTTGAATCGCACTCGCTGCACCCCTGATCATAGCAGCAAACGAGAATTGCTTAATAAGTGCGATATGGCCTAACAAAACGTACGAAACGCTTGTAGATCGATAAATATTATGTTCTTCATACAAATTGAATTACTGCTTTCGCACACACTATCTTGCGTTATAAAAAAAAAATATGGGTGTAGCAACAGTTTCAATTTATTTACTTCAGTAATAAGAAGGTAAGACAGAGATTCCCTTACTCTTCCGATTCTAGAACACTTTGAAGAACAAGAATTTTCTCACGCCACCCTAGTCCATTTTTTTATCTGTAGGTTTATTGATACCGAGTACACTTAGCGACTTCCCTTGCCTCTCGCTCTCTACGCCACGGCCCTCACTTTGGAAACCGCCGCGGTAAGACATTCAAGAGAATTCATCAAAAGAATGTTTTTTACACTTGTTTACAAGCTGTTTTATGATATTGAGTGTACTTTTGTCAGAGGACAAAATTTCTTGCACATGAGCTATATGGTCCTTTTTCAATGACCCTCAAGATGTTTTTATGCACTTCTTTACGGTTCATCAAAAGTTTACTACACTATACCTTGGAACCTGCCCCTACACTACACGTAGTTTAGCTGGCCGGATAGGATCCTGAAGATAGCTTTTTTTTAAAATCAAACCATGATTTAAACAATCCCTGATAAGTAGCATCACATGGAACCGCCATGACTTAAGTAAGATTCTTTCAATCTATAAGTCCCCTTTCGAATTCAGCTCAAGTGAACATCAAAGATGTCTGGATATACCAAAAATAACGGCTTGTTATTAACATAACGGCAGTATTCTACGTATATTATCTTCTATATATTTTCCAAACCTCCAAATTCATATTTTTCTAAACATTGCACAAACGCACGAAGCAATGATTTTATCTGTTTCCGTGTTTGCCAGTAACCCTTTCCAAGCTATCAAACCTTTCTTAAGAGAGAACAACTAGGAACGAAGGACAGCGTTTGGGATCATCGCAGCATCTCACCTATACTACACCATGATCAAGAGAGTTATCAAGATATCTCCTCCTCTCTTAGCATTCACTATTCACAAACTGTGCAAGAAAAATACAAAGCAGGAAGCAACTTTCATGACTATCTATATTGGCCAACCATAGAATAATTATAACACAGACTGAGCAGCCATTCTACATTAGGTACAAACCAGCCGCTAGAATGAAAGCTAGGGTTGTGGTTAGAAAATGATGGCGTGCGTAATTTATCGCCTTAATGGCCATCTCATGGTGAAATTCAATTACCTCTATTTAACAAGGTTTGCAAACAAAACCTCTATTTTCGCAACCGTCAGCCTTATGCTTACTTGCAATTGTAAAAATGGCCAAAATAAGATAAGAAAAGTTGGAAGAGAAACAAAATAGTAAACAAATATGAAAACTAACTTTTTGACAACCTGTCATTCTTCTGAAAGGGCGATTAGTTCCAATCTTATCTCCTAAACGAGTTCTTCAAACTTTGAACTCGAATATCTTCTTGAATTTTGGTCGCAAAAAAAAAAGTTTTTTTTTTTTTTTTGAAGTGAAAACTTTTTTAGGCGCGCTGAGCAGTTTTGAGGTGGGGAAAAACCATCCATTTCACGACACCGAAAAGCCATTACCTGACCAGCCTTTGGAGTACAGCGCATGCGCGGCTTCTCTTTGCTCCATATTATGCGCAATTTTTTCATTAAGATTATAGGAAGCTCAGTAGCGTGATCGGCAGCGCGTCTCTCTCAAAAGTCGAACAAGCTGCCGATCATGAGTTCGATCTTCACCTTTATACTATAATATTTTTGAAATGAAAACTTCTTTAGGCGTGCTGGGTATTTTTTGACATAAGGATAATGTATTTTTTGTGCATGGAAAACTGAATAATACAAACTAAAAATTTATTTTCAAATATTTCCTATGTTTGCATCAATGTTTACTTTATGAACGAACTGAAATCCACCAACCAAATTGTATATAATTGATGCTCGGATTGCTGATAAACGTAAAAACTAGACTGTAGCTGATATTTTGAATCTATGAATCATTTCAATTTTTGAAACTACAATTAATTTTAAATGAAAATTACACACACCACACATACGGGCGAGCGCACACACAAACATACCAAATTGATTTTGTAATTTTAAGTTTTCACTTCTGCCGGCAATCCCATGACTGATTTTTTTTTTCTTTTCAAACTTTTTATAGCTTAACTCTGCACCTTTTTTTGACCACCTTTGCAGTTGGAAGTTGCATCGACGACTAACGGTTGCGAAAGTAAAGGTCTTGCGGTTTAAACGTGGACACGCGGTATATTTACTTTCATTTTTGCGTTAAATTAGTCAAAAATCAATAAAATGCGCAAAAATTCTGACATTTAAACCCCTCCCCCTCCTCCTTTTGCGTGAAAGTTTGAATTGCTCACAATCACAGCAGTTGACATTTGAAAATAAATCGCTTACATTCGTGAAGATCAATAGCATCCTTCTTCTTCCTCGGTAGTGTCGGGGTACCTAGTGAAGGGGTATCGTATGTTGGGTTATGTTGCGTGTTTAGCCTTACACCATCTGAAAGCAATAAAATTCAATGTAATAGTCCTTTTAGAAGCCAATATATCAACAACGTACGAAGAAAACGAAATTATCCTCACCTTTAAGTTTAACAGTTTGATACATTAAAAACTTGTCATTGAAAATAAAATTTAAAAGCAAACTTTGTAAAAATAAAACGTTATATAGAATATTAATGAAAAGAAATCTGCAAAAAAGATAATATTTACCAATTATAGACAAAGTGGAGAATGAAAAGAAAAAGAAAAAAAATACAAATTAGAAACAAAACTATTTAATCACAGCATTTGCATAATGTGCATTCAACCGCTAGATGGTGCGTACTATGCAAATAAAAGTTTTAAGTAATAAGAAAAGAGAGTATACAAATTTAAAAACTTTAAATATCCAGGAGACAAAATTGTTTCCGTAAAATTGTTCGTCACCATGGGGTAATGTCAATAAATGCTATCATACTTTTTTTCAACATATTTGACATCCCTCTCATCCTCTTGTCACGCTTTTAATGCATAAACTGTAAAAAATGTTCTTATTTCAACCTAAATGTGTGATGTGACACTTCTTATTAACCCTTCCCTCCCCTTGCCAAAATTTCCTGAGCCCCCTTCCACGGGTGGATAGGAGAGAGTCATGGGGGCCATGTCCCCCTTCAAACCGTTGACAATATTGTGCATCCATCATTATTGTATGCGATCATAATTTAATAATTACACACAAGATGGATGGATGTAGGATTTCGTGCACATATATTATTACACATTCTGTTCAAATACATAATGAATCAAATGTAAGTGTCTGCTGTAATCTTTTAAAATTATTTAAAAATTATTTGTTTAAGTAAATATTTGAAATGATACTATCTTTAATTGATTATGAAATTAATTGACAAAGTTTATGCCCTACTAGACGCCTTATTTCTGACCGATTGGCGCTTTTTATTGACACCAAAACAGTTCCAGAAATGTTTTGTACCCAAAACATTATATTTTTCATCATGACCCACCGCTTCACTCCATCGCAAAACATGGTGTTTTGCCTCTTGTGGAAAACCCCATGCCTTTCAAGAAAAAAGATCGAGTTTCACTCAAAAATTATTTAACCAAAATTGACAATAATTTGTCAACTGCCATTGCAAGAATATCAGTGATATTGGGATTTCAATGTCTTAGGAAAAGGGCCCATGCCAAAGCAAGTTTTGAAAAATAAAGTTTCTAAATTAACTCTTTTGTTCTAAGCAAAAATGGTAACATGTTTTAAACATGTGATGACGCAAATGGAATGCGATTGAGCAAATACCGAGCTGAAGCATCAAACAAGATAAATTTCTGATATATCAATTTACCATTTTCATATACATTATCTTCCGGGTGCAAATTTACCGGTTTATAGATAATATCTTCATATATATTTGAGGAGGAACCATGAAAGTATGTACCTGGAAAAAAGAGAAAAATTTATTGCTAAAAAAAAGACGATCAAAGCACAACAACCAATCAAAATATTTACTTAGTACGACTTTCGATACGATACATTCATAGCAGGAACAATGCAATACTTAAATCTGAATATTACTGAGCAAGCGAAATGTTTAAAATGGACATTACTTGGTTTTTCTTTTGCCATCATTTCTGCTAAAGATTCCCTCTTTGCCTTCTCATAAAGATTTTTGCCTCTTGTGCAAATAGTCCACGTATCTTTCAGTGCATCACTTTCAGACTCTGAAACCATTAAGACTTACTGACTGGAAGTGTTAACAAATCGTTGGGAACATTAGAATTCAAAGAAGATTGAAATTATTGAAATCCTAGAAAAACGCCCGTCAAGGTACGACGGGTGAAAACTGATTCTACATTTGAGCGATGCTTATTTGGTGATATTTTGATTTTGAAATTTTAACCCTAACTCCAGTGGATTAACCCTAAACTCCAGTAGATAGCGTTCATTGTTGGACACGTTGTGTGTGTGTGTGTGTATTTTACTCATTCTTTAAATTTAAAATTGGCTTCCTTGTAACTCTGGAACACCCGTCTGCAACTAAAAATTGCTATTTGCATAAAAACGTTGTTGTCATGTTAACGGCATGATAACAACACCAAATAATTCTTTTTAATCGTTTGAAAAAAAGTAATTTTATGCAAGTTTTTTTTTTTTACAATTAATTTTACTGGTTTTTTTTTAGCTGACTGGTATGTTTAAATTAAATTTTTTAAATGACATAATCAGATTTACTTGATATTCTATTGATTTTAATAGTGCTGAGAGCTTAGAACAATTTTCATGCGTTTCTTTTCTTTTTATTTTTAAAAATACGTAAAGCTTGAAAACAGAAGATTTCTTCTGTTTTGAATTTTTAAAATCGGAGTAAAATACATTAACATTCGGTTTAATTTGGAACCTTTAAGGTAGTTCACTCCAAGGGTAGAATGGCGTTTTATCAAATTCTGTTCGAATGAATCAAAAACGTACAATTATTCAATATACATTTCAAAACTGCTACAATTTCCTGAAAGCTTATCATCAAGAAATTTAGTGTCCAATTAGTATCGATTTTGTCTGCATCGCTGTAAACGAGAAAATAAGAAGTGAGCTTACCTGTTTTTGAAGCTCTACCTGGAAACCTGAAAACCAAAATACTATTATTTTAATCCACAATAATTAAATAACAAAAATATTCTCGTTGTACAGAAAAATGTCTTAAAATAACATAAGTTTTTTTACCTTGTAACGAAAGCCAACTTCAAATGCATTTTAGCATTTCGGGCTTTTAACGTTCATAGAATGCTCTTCGCTACGTAACTTATTAACAATTCATGAAAGAAGGCTTAAACCGTCTTGCTAAACACAAAATATAAGTCAAAAATAAAAAGAATGATTGAAAAAATAGTCTGTAGTTTAAAACGGGGGAAAAAAAGCTTTTTGAAATGAGATGAATGTCTATCGGTTGATCTTTCTGCGCCCCCTCCCCCCCCCCCCCTTTAACTTTTGAGGGAATATTCTGATTTTAGCAAACTGTTTCTTTATTGAAAGACCTCCGCAAGGACACTTCAATCCGGTGTTTCATTTTTTGATTTGAGTCCCCCCCCCCCCCCTAACTTCGAACAGTCAAAAAAAAAATTTCATCAGATCCTGCGGATAAGTTTAAGGCAAATGACGACTCGGAACACAAAGGCTCGCTTTAAACTAACTTTGTTGGAAAAAGTTTTGACGAAAATCATATTCGAAAAGAAAAGAATGAACCTTCTAAATGAACAATTCAAACGGTATGATCGTCGTATTCTCTCGTCGTAGACTCTGGGAAACTGAGCACAGAAAGAGGGTCTAGTTGATGACACAAAAAGAAGCCACGAGAGCAAGACCAAAACAAAAACAATCTGGCGCTCAAATAAACGATTAGAAATGATGACTTCATCTCTATTGTCATTTAACGTCGAAAAATAGTTCTTAAAAAAGAAAAAAAATTGAAAAATTTCATAACTGATTAAAACTTGGACCACATCAAAAGCGTTTCTCAAGAGCCGAAAACTAGTGATTTATTTAGGTACAAATTTTACGCCTAAATTGCCGATTTTTCACCCTTATTATATATTATTTTCAAAACTTTTTACCAATAAGAATTTTCCCCATACAAACCTCTACTACTTCATCACAATATAAGAAACTTGTGATTCAAAAACACCGTTCAGAGCTATATAGAAAGAAGTTTTCATTTTAAAGTTGAAATGTCCTTTCAGTTCGTGTGGTAAAACTGGATTAAGTAAATTAATAAAATATTTTTTAAAAAATAGTACTCACAATGACTCAGATGTTTCAGGTATCGTTTTCGGCACTTCCCTTTTCCTCTTTCGTTTCCACAATAGAAAGACGGTCAATACAATACAAACAATCACTAGGAAAGCTACAGAGCCCCCAATTGCAGCAGTAACTCCTACATTGTCCTGGAGAGTTCCTGAAACTTCAAAAATTATTTATATTAAAAGTAAGTCAGGTAAACAAAAAAAGCCAAGTCTGCTCCATTAACAAATACTCCTAATGATGCAATTAGCATATGCTCGTATTATTGTCGCTTTCCTAAAATTGTTAGCACATAACCTCGAAGCGTGAAATTTAAGCATTCTGATACCAAGTTATTAAATAAACTAAACAATAGAAACAGTTCTAACTGCGAGCGTCTTGATACTACTGGATCAGGGGTCGTTTGGCTCCGGGTCTGTATCTAAAATATCGAAATGGAGCTTCCGTCTATAGTGTAGTGTCGGAGGTGAGCAAGGTCGCGCCGTCCCAATGTGCAAAGTCGTGCGGATCACGACGGCGCCAGGGATAAAAAGGCATCGAGCTCAATCAATCAAAAATCCCCCAAATGGGGGCAAATTTCCCATCAAAAAAAACTTTTCATTACATCTTGTAGTGGCGGTGAAATGATACTGCTTTTTGAAACAAGCAATCCGTTTCGCTGCCTATCTAAAAGAAAAAATTATTGCCTTGTTGTATCTAAACATGCTTTTCTAATGCGAAATCTTTTACATTGAAAGCACATGATGCTAATTAATGCATACATAAAGCATTTTTCTTCATATGTGGAGCCGTAAATACTTTTTTGCTAAGTCTATATTACACGACGAAGCGCTCAAAAAATTTGCTATTCCCTATTTTGGTTCTTGCGGTGAATATGTTGTAAGTTGTAACATGTGTAATATGTCTTCTTGTGATTTTTAACTATTGTTCATAGCACTTCGACTGCATCATGTTATCATACATAAAAATATACGGTAAGTGCATTTGCATATTATTTACTTGTGCGTAATATACATTATAGTAGACAATTATTACGGTTTCCTTTTTAGTTCCAAAAAGTAACTACTTGAGCATTATTGAGTGATTCTCCGACTCCCTTTTTCTTTAACTATTTGCATATTAGATTAAAGAAAGAGTTTTGGACAATGTGTTTGTTTTAGATATTAAATTAATGCCTTTTTAACGATTCCGCATTTTGGGATTATGTCTTCGTTTCACTGGAAAGGATTTCAGTTTCGGAATTCAGAGTGAAATATCTTCTACAATTATTATCCTTCAATTTAAAAATATAGTAAGTCCTCCTGTTCCGTATCGCAACCAGAGAGGGGGTGGGAGGGGCATGGGGCACTCCTCTGGTTGCACTACCCTATCCCCTCTCCCTCCAGAAGGCTGAATTGAATTGTTTTCAAAAATATTCTTTATTATTGAAGAGAAAAAAAAACGCGCTTCAGGAAAACAAAATGACATTAATGAGAAAAAAATTATTATATTTGGGTCAAACTCAATTTATTTTGAAAAGAAATCTTTGAATTAAAATTTTTCCATAGCTACTCCTCCGAATCTGCTCCCTTCCCCCTCCCATAGCTTGAAACTGCTTCGAAATTAACCTAGAAACGTATTTTTGGAAGTTCAATTTCGAAAAATTGAAGGGGAGAGAAGGGGAAATAATTTTTATCTATTTTTTAAAACAACAAAAAAACAATTGCGGTGAATCCCAGAGTTCCATCACTTATTCTAAGGTCAATAAATAATAGCGTTTTAAGGCTCCAACTTCTACAAATTTCCGCTGAGCCCCTTCTACTCCCCTCCCCATAACCCCACTAAAGATCGTCTAAAATTGCGTTTATAAAACTACGAGTCTCAAAAATTTTCCGGGGGCTCCCCTTTTTTTGAAGTGCATTTTTTTCAATGTGCCTCCCTAAAATTGTTTCTTAGTAGCGTCACTGCTCCTGTTGTCACATTTTGACAGGCATAAAATTATTCATCACTTAGAGATTAGATGGATATTCAAAGTGGCATTAACTTTGAAAGTTAACGTACTTTCCTTTTCCAAAACGTATTATTAGCATATAAGAGTAGCTGCTGAACTCAAAATAATTTCGAGGTATGAAGTAAAAACGTAAAATTTCATATTCACAATATATTATGAATAAATTGAATGCCAAACGTTTTTTTTTTTTTTTTTTTTCATTTTATATTTGTCTACAAAACCTCACTTCAGGTGTTTACTATATTTTCCCCGAACAACAGTGTATAAAAGCGCTCAAAAGACATTCGCATGACGCGACGGCGCCGATCTGGCTTGGCGCGGGCATGGAGGTAAGTCGAATTTCCATCCTAGTGGTGCTCAATAAAACGAAAACCGCAATTGCCTACCAAAAGGTCGGGTATGCTCGGGAACAGTTTCCCACAAGTGGTTTAACAAATAACAACAGCAGAAAAAGAACTCACGTTTCGAAGAATTAGTTTGAATCCCTTGAGGCTCGCAAATGCATTCTCCGGTGACGATGTCACATGATCCACTTTTGCACTTAATTTTGCATGCAGCGTCACACTGGGATCCCCACATGCTGCTCTCAACTCTTTGATCACATGTTTCGCCTGAGGGAAAAAATTACATTTTTTTAAAGCTGTCTTGTTTTGAAAAAAAAAAAAAGAAACTAAAATGGTTTAAATAAGAATTCGAAATTTATTATCGAGTTCAGGACGTATTTACGTGATTCTCCTTCTCTTGGCTAAACGGGGCTAAACTGATATTTTTAGGGAGTCTCAATCACCGAAGGAAAAAAAGAGTAAAATATTCTGCGGTGAATGAACAATTAAGCACAATTTTATTTTCAGAAATTCATCGGGGGGGTGGGGGATTAAACAGTGAAAGGAATGAGACGGTTGCATTTTTGTGCCGAAAAACAACATTTTTATCATTTACTTCCGAACATTTGCAGAATGTAATTAGGCAAGCGAGTCCACAAGGAAAATATGATGGGGACTGACAATCCCTCCCTTGTGCCTAGGTAGCTTTTTCCGTGTTAAATTCCAAAAACGTAATATAAGACGATCTTGGATAAAACTCGACCGGAATTTTTTCCAAAATTGAAGTACAAAAACCGCAATCTTAGAACATCCTTACTGATGTAAAAGGAAGGGAGTAGGTTCGGAAACCTCTCCCTTCCCATTCCATGGTTACATTTGAATCTACTTTGTTTTCAATAAAAAATGGATAACCTTCGCCCAATTTCTATTTTACAGAAAGAGCACACTGTTTTTATATGCACAACCACACATATATACTGCCGTGGGAATGTAAAGCGCAGTATCTGCAAATTTTCTATTTTTCACTGTTTAGCATTTTTGTCATCTATTGTACGTTAACTTTATTCCACATGCTTGCTTGTTTAGTTTTCACAGAAAATTAAGCACGAAAAAAAAACGTCGAATTCCAACATTTTCCTAATGTTAGTATTGAATCCGAGACGCGTTTCTTCAAATATCTCAAAAGCTCATTTATGCAGATACTGCACTTTAACTTCCCGAAGTACCTTTTATACGTTTTTAAAAGAACTGTATGAATAAAGCGTATAAATGATGAAACGTATAACAGTATGCCCTGCAGAGTCAATACGTATTAGACTCTGCAGGGACCAATTTTAAAAAACGTATACTAATTGATTTTTTAAAAAGTATAAAAGAGAAACGTTTAAACGGTGCTTTACTGTAAGAGTAAATCCGGAACGGTACCGCGTTTCGATTCTATTTTCATGGGGAAAAATTCCCTTTCACATTGTAAAATAGTTCTCTACTTACAGGGGCGTAGCTAAGGGGGGGTTTGGGGGACAACCCCCCCCCCCCCCCCGAAACGTTAGTCTCAAAAAAAAGAGAAAAAGAAGAGGGAAGAGAAAGAAAAAAAGAAGAAAATGAAAAAAAAATCACTACGACTTTTTTCTGTGTAACAAAGGTTAAATATTCACTTCGCTCCCCCCCCCTCCCAATGGCATTGAAAATCTGCTCCATCAGTGACCCTCAAGTATAAAGACGCCTCCCTCTGCTTCTACAATTTTTTGATAATTGAGTGAAATTTGACACTTCGCTTTAGAAATGAGATTGTTTGTTAAATCCACGGATAGGCAGCCTTTCTTTGTCATAGATTCTGCAAATTGTTAAATATGTTTAATTTTATGAGCCGCGCAGTGGGAATATTGCATACAATCGAATCTGTATGTTTCGAATTTCACATTTAAAAAATCGAGATAAAGAGGTTTTGAATTACGGAGGCTTTAAGAAACTTTTTATAGAAATTTGAAATATGATGGTGAAAATTTGGAATCGATACTAAAGACAATATGGGCTCTTGATTAAAATTCCTCTTTATTAGTTTTGTTAGGCATTTATTCCATTATTACATTATTAGGTGCTTTATTGCGAGTTTAAGGAATCATTTTGACGGTAAAAGTAACTTTAAGCATATCTTTTTCAAGAAAAGTCTTTTATTGCTTTTTGGTCCCTGATTATTTTTTTTTTCGGATTCATTACTTATTCTCTTGAGGTTAGCAATTGCAGCAAATCTAACTTGGCCAGTAGTCTACCTATTTCCTGACCTACGATTTTCCTGTTTTGTCTGAGTGTACATACCTTTTTTCATCACTTGAAAAAAAAAACTTATACTTTCTTTTCACTCCTATCATTTCGGTTTTCTAAGGAATCACAATTTTAAGAAAGATAGCAACCAAAGAACAGTACTAATCCAGATAACAGAGCGAAATAGTTTTTAACTTGAATGACCTTTAACCATGAACTTTAATGTTCGTTCATCTTAACATGCCAAACCTGTGAATTTCACCCTTTAACTCTTCTTCCAAGAAAGTGCGCGAAACGACTGTCCTTTGGTTAATCTTCCTGGAAAGCCTATTCGTGGAACGCATTCACTGCCTCCTCAGCTCTTGAAGACAATTCCTCTGTTTCTGAGTTGAAGAAAATGTTTTTGTTTGATGCTTTGAAGATCATTGGGCTTTGAATCCGAAATAATAGCATAGCCGGAATTCGAGACGATAGAGGTTTTTGTTGGTCTGATCTCGTGTGTGTCATAGGTCATAGTCAAAACTGCTTTTGCTAACCAGAGTATCCATTGCAATCACACTGATTCTTCAGCCAGTATTTACTGCGTATTCTTTTGGAAACGTACAGTCTGTTTAAAGTAGTACATTCTAAGTGAAAGTTGTTGCATAATGAAACGAACAGGACCGATAACAAGCTTTTTTCAACTCAAAGAAAAAAAATTAAAATGACGAAAAGGATTGCTCTAAAAAGAGAAAGTTAACGTCGTCTGAAGAAAACGAAGTACAGTCTGCAAAGCAGCGTCAGTCCCATCGGACTCTTCTGAAGGTAATTTTATTTTAATTCAAAAGAAACACTGCATAGCATTACATGAATAAAATGTTTAAAAACGAGATGAATCTAGATTATTTCTAATAGCTTGGTTCGGATTAAAAAGTAGAAAATAAAAAAGACTTGTTGTTTATAATACCCGAAAATTGCTGTTGCTCTCTCAAATAGATATTTATGTAAATTCTAAAGCAGCTAAAAAATTAAAAATAAATATCTTTATAGATATATCTTTATAAATATAATATCTTTATGGTCTGACCACCGATGAGATTGAAAGTCAAACATCCAGTTTACAGGCGGAAATGGAAGTATCTATTACCTTTCAGGGATGCCAGCTTTTGTAGATGTGTGTTAGCCTCTAAATTAAGCAGTCACACTGAATGAACGGAACACGCTCATCAGATATTTGATTTCCCCCTGATTTGGATAGACTGGTTTTGACAAGACGTTGCTAGAAAATTTCACTTTAAATTAAATGGAGGGAAAAGAAAAAAAAGTTGAATTTTCCATAACATTAAACAAATAAAAAATTCTTTGCTTTTGTTTTGTTTGACGCAAGTATCGGAATTGGGGTACCCCATTTCAAAGTATGTAAGATTCACCTCCCTCTTATTTTTTTAATACTAAAAAAATTTACACACACACACACATACACACACACACACACACACACACACACATATATATATATATATATATAAAGAAGAACCCCCCCCCCCCCCCCCGAAAGTCGGGTCTAGCTACGCCTCTGTTCACTTATAGTTTACTTATTTCTTATGAGCGCACCGCTACTGCAAATATTACGAATTCACTCCTGGATGTAATAGATATTTGAGTTTCTTTTTTACTTCCAAAACTTCTGATAAAAGCAAAAAAATTGTATATACGAAATTGAGGTCATTTAAACAATATAAAAACTTTATCTGTATTTTCTATGTATAAATCCGAAATGCAAAAGCGAAATTGAAGTATGGCTTAAACTACCGTTCATGTGTTTGATGACTATAACGAACTATGCGTCTCCTGCAAGCTTTTTTTATATTTTTTAAGTTGATAACGCTAAAAGGTAAATTTGCGCTTTAATTTTACAGCAATGTTCTGAAGTGTCACCGCTACTGCAAATATTACGAATTCACTCCTGGATGTAATAGATATTTGAGTTTCTTTTTTACTTCCAAAACTTCTGATAAAAGCAAAAAAATTGTATATACGAAATTGAGGTCATTTAAACAATATAAAAACTTTATCTGTATTTTCTATGTATAAATCCGAAATGCAAAAGCGAAATTGAAGTATGGCTTAAACTACCGTTCATGTGTTTGATGACTATAACGAACTATGCGTCTCCTGCAAGCTTTTTTTGGATGTATATTTTTTAAGTTGATAACGCTAAAAGGTAAATTTGCGCTTTAATTTTACATTTTTTATATTTTTTAAGCAATGTTCTGAAGTGTCATTTTCAAAGACCTCACATGACCTTAAGACAATCATAACTCACACATGCCTAATATTATTTATATGTAGGTATTTTACCAATCCAGCCTTCAAAGCATTTGCAAGATCCACTGATGGGGTCGCATTTGCTTGTGGATGTATTGCAAAAGCATTCGTTGCTACAATTGTGTCCATAGAAGCCAGCCTGTAAAGAAATACACAAACTGTATACAGCTTTGATACTTTCTAAAAAAATTTTGGACGTACAAATTATTCTTTAACCAATTTTAAAACATTTTCATACAAAATTGTTTTTTAACAAATACTTTTGTGTATAAGTTTTTAAGAATATTTACAAAACGTTCCATTGTGAATAAACAATTTAAAAATTAGAAACTTAATAGTAATTTACGAACTAAATTGTTCTCCAACTCTGAAAACGTAAAATATCAAAACATTTAAACTGCACAAATTTAGAATCATAACTTTACACAATATGCAGTGTGTGTGACACAGTATGTCAAGAATTTTATACAGCTTTGTTAATATCCAAAATAACTTTGAAAACGTACAGGTTATTTTTTAAACAATTTTGAAACATTTTCACAAAAAATAATATTTTAACAGATATACTTTAACATAAACGTTATCAAAATACGTTTTTAAGAAATTTTTTAAAGCCTTTAATTGTAAATTACTCTGATTTGATGTTTTGAAACCAAATAATATTCAAGTATTAAATTTTTTACCAACTCTGCAAACGTAAATTATCAAAGCACAAACTTTATTTCTAGATACTAACTTAACAAGCACAATTTTAGCGAAGGAATTGAAACATTTTTTGGCTCAAAATACAAAAATTTTCCTAGTGAAATAATGCCGCAATCAAGACACAACCCTGTGTCTAAATGCAATCGGAGTAACCGAAAGTTTACGAAAAATCAATAAGATGATGACAATCCTTATCAATATAATTATCACTTGTCACTTATAAGAATCAAAGCCCTGAATCACAGCATAAGTAGCGACACAGGCCGTGATGGCCTGATCGGTAAAGCATTGAAATTGGGGCCAGAGGGTCTCGAGTTCGATCCTCACTGGTCGAAGATCCACCGTCGTCATTAATGGTGACTGGGCGACGTTAAATATCCTCGTGCTCACAATGTCCTCCAAGTGAAACGATACCTCTGAGGGTGTCGGACCAGAAAGTTATTCGGTTCCTGACCTGGTCTAAAATCTCGAACTATCCATAGATGGCACCACCATCTATTGTGTTGCCTTCTGAAGGCAAGGAGCCTGGCACGCAGTCCTTCATAAATTGAAGGCCAGAGGTCCCTTTGATAATTGATAGTTAAAGTAGCGACACGTCCGCCACCTTGGGGCTAAACGATGCTTTCTTCTTATTTCTGCTATGGGTGAAGTAGCGTGTCGCAACTTATGACGTGTCGCTACTTATTCCGTGATTCGGGGCTTTAATAGCTGCCTACTCACTTGGCATTTGTCCTGACAATGAATACCCACAAAACCTTTGGAACATTCACAACTTCCATCGATATGGTTACACTTTCCGCCGTTCTCACAACTGCATACCTCTTCACAATTACGACCGTGAGTGCCTAGAGGACATTGCTCGGTGCAGCGATTACCCACGAAGCCTAAAAGAACGACACGTGAGAACATGAATATACAAGCTAATATTGTAGCTTATACAGGATGATTCAAAACAACTTCTACAAACTTACATGGTAGATCAGTCATACAACAAGGATTAAAAATCGCATAGGAACATAGGGTCGTAAACGCCTGTAGAGGGGGCTAGAGTCACGAGAGAGCGTTATGGCTACTTTTCCTGGCGGCTGGATTGGTCGCGGTGGACCGATCGCATGGCCACCACGATCACCAGTTCTGTCTCCCTTGGATTTTTCCTTATGGGGATTTTTAAAAGGCCTTGTCTGTGAAACACCTGTTGCAAGCCGGAAGACTTGGTAGGAAGGATCGTTGCAGCAGCAGAAAGTGTTCGAGATACACCTGGTATTTTTAAGAAGGTGCGCCGTTCCATGCAAGGTAGATGCCAGGTGTGTCTCGATGCATCTGGAAAAAACTTTGAGCATTTCCTGTAAGCCCGACATTAGTCGCATGCGAGTAAGTCATTAACAATAAAATGATCTGCAATGGTTTCGTTTCTTCTCTATATGTTACAGTAAAACCTGGAAAGTTGACCACCCTTGTAAGTTGACCAACTGTCTAAGATGACCGCTATTTTCAAGAACAGAGTTAGATCTATATCATAGAACTCAACCTCTATAAGTTGACCACCTGTTTAAGTTGACCACTAAAGTAGTGCACCGCAAGTGGTCAACTTACACAGGTTTCACTGTATATATTATTTTAGACGCCCTGTATCGGCTCCGGATCGCAGTTGCAATCACCTGTTCCTGTGTGAACAATCTCCGTTTGTTCAGGTCGTGTTTGTATCCCAACGCCCTCTCGTGGCTCTAGCGCCCTCTACATGCGTTTGCGACCCCATGTTCCTATGCAATTTTTGATCCTTGTTGTATGACTGATCTACAATGTAAGTTTGTCCACGTTGTTTTGAATCACCCTGTATATTACAAGCAGAAATATATAAGAATTGTGCAAGTACAGAGTAGCGAATAATTAATGATACTCTCTCTGAAGATAGTTAGTACTCAGACGTTTTGAAAAACGCTCAGAAATGGAAATGAAAAGCATAGTTAACTGCAGAGTCGTCATGTCCTTCATTTACTTTAGGCAAGAATATTTTTACTAATTATTTCATTAATAAATGAAAACCGACCCTTTTTAGCCTACTTTCTCGTAAAAGTCAAAGAAAAAAAATTAACAGGAGAAAAGGCTTAATAATGCAACCCAAAAATATCGCTAAAAACAGAAAAAAAGTAAAAAATAATTAAAATAATGAAATAAATACTAAAAAATAAAAAATTGGAAAGTAGGGTTTTGAGATGGGGAAAATGTATATCTATCAGTTTGTATATTTATCTGTCCCACCCTAACAACTTTTGAGTGAATAGTCTGATTCTGATTTTAAAAAAAAAGAAAAAAAAAATGTTCGAAAGATCTCGTCGCGGACACCAAATTCCTATATTTTAATTTTTGATTTGAAAAATATTTCATTTAGTTTTGTTTAGTTCAAAAAAAAGAAAAACTTAACAACTGAAGACCAATATAGTAGATGGCGCACTTAAAGGCGGATTTGCTTTAAACAAATTTTGTTGGAAGTCTCGTCAATCCGTCTGGAATTTAGTAAATAACCGAGCTGGAGTCAGATTTTTTCTCATTGAATCTGAGATTACCAAAAAAAAAAGGGGTAGCTAAATTTAATTTAGCACACCAGCGAGCGCCCGCACAAAAGGTGCGGTTCAGCTTGAAAGTTGAAGGTAAAACTTTGGTATATTAAGCAGTAGTAAGTTACCGCCCTTGAACCAGGACTAAAGGCGGTGTTTTGCACGTAGTTCGACCTTAGTCCCAGCATAAGGGAGCTAGCTAACTTACTGCTTATAAGTGTGCATGGAAAGGTAGTGGATGAGCTGGAAGCGGGAAAAAAAAGCTTCATTTTTCAGTACGTAGAATCAGTGAGAACACGCAAGCAGTCAATCTTCAAATTTACTGCTTTTGCGTTCTTACTGATCCTACCTATTGCATGATGAAATTTTTTTGTTTCTGCTTCCAGTTCATCTGTTATCACTCCGTGGTACAGCTATACATGCAGACTATATTCCTTTAAAGTAAAATAGTGGTAATTTTGATAAAATTAAAACAAACTGAAGTTGGAATAAACATATTTCAAAAACAGAATAAGATAAATCCGTCAGATAACTAATCATTAGATATCCCTACTTATCTGTAAGTTGTTTCCCAGTTTTATTTAATGGTGCGTTGGAGCTTTTGACTACATTTTAAAGTGTACGATCGGCATTTTACAGTTCAAAGTTTCAACGGGCGAATGACAGAAAAATCAGCACCACCTTTATACTTACCATCTAAACAATAACATTGTCCTGATGTCGGATCGCAGCCATCAAAGTTCTCGCAGTCGCATTTATGTGAGCACTCAGAACCATAAAATCCTTTCCGACATGCTTGAGAAAAGAGAAAAATAAAACATGTAATGTTGATAATAGTATATTTTTAAGAGCAACTCACTATTGCTTATGAAATTAACCTTTAACTGGTGAGTTGGGGGCTCATGAAATTAATCTTTAACTGGTGAATTGGGATCTCCAGAAGAGTTGAATGTCTTGAAAAAAATCGACGCACCAAGAAAGAATTGTCAAAATGAAACGGGAAGTTTCCTTCTGACAACTCCATTCTGAATATGATTATTTATCATAGCAAATCATTGTAGCAAATATTATAGCGATTCTCAACCGGTGCTCCGGCGAACCGGCCCTGGTACGCAGAAAAATTTGACCGCTCTCCAGAGATTTTTGCTCGTCCGCGTTAAAAAAAAATGTTCTTTACTCAAAAAATGAGAACTCCATAAAAATAAAAATCTGTACCACACGTGTGTTAGGGAATGACCATGCATTGCATGCGATGGCACCCTACAACAGCACCAAAGCTGTGCGTGTGGTGTGCCGCTTAAAAAGAAAAGGCACTATTAATGTTTTCACCACGGGCCTCCACTCACTTTACTCGAGTGTCATCATTCTCCAAATTGAATCTAGATTTGTCGTAGTCGAAAATTTTATAATTATAGAGTTTAAAAAAGGAATAAAAAAACAATAAAATAAGAAGAATTAGGTTTTCACAGTAATGTACCTACAGTGGTGGACAAAAGTATAGACTCAATTTTTTTTTCTTTTGTTTCGATTACAACATGACTCCGTTTAAATTATTTTCATTGAAGTAAAGATGAATAGTTGAAGAAATAGTTCTAAAATTAGTACATCTTATCAATTAAATTAAAAAATTCATAAAATTAGATAATTTGCAAATTTAATATTTTATCATTACGTGAAACCTGGACATAAGTATAAACTCGGAGGTAAAAAATCCAGGAATATAAGAAAGTTTCGTTCCAAAATGTTAATTTAACGCCATAGAATGAATAAATATTGCCATCAGTGATTGCTAAAAGTTTTGTTTTTGGAAATTAATGAGAAACATATAAATGCACCGCTGGACAAAATTATAAACTCATTTTTTTTTTTCATTTTTTCAATCATAATTTAACTCAGTTAAAAAACTTTTTGTTCCAGTAAAGATAAATAACTGACTAAATAGTCCTAAATTCAGTATAACTCATAAACTTTATAAAATAAATAATTTAATTAAAAAAATCTCAACTTTAATATCTTTATAATGCATGAAACCTGGACAAAACTATCAACTCAAAAGTAAGAAACTCTGAAGTTTGGTAGAATTTTATTCAAATATTTAATCATTTAATAACCAAAAATGAACCAATGCTGAATTACAAAATTAAAAACTTACAATACTACATAAACACAATTATAAGCTGACAAAATTTTAATTTCTTTTCGAGTTTAATTAAGTTACATTTGCAATTACTTCAGTAAAACAAAAGCATAGATTTAGGAAAATGTAATTTTGCTATTAACATGGATAAATTGAAAAAAAAATCAATATTTGAAACGTTTTAAAAATTAAAACTGCATTAAATCTAGCCATTAGTGTAAACTACAAACTTTTAAAAACGAGTTGGGCCCCCCGTTTTCTGAATTACCTCGAATATGCGGCTGGGCATGTAGATTTCACAAGAGTTTCTAACAGCTGCAGTGACATATGGTTGCATGCTGAAAGTATTGCCCTTTTTAATTCCCTTGTGGTTTGGTACTGGTGCCGATCATGATAAACTTTGCGAACCGTGGTCCCCCAAAGATTTTCAATCGGATTAAGATCCGGACTACGAGCTGGCCATTTGATTACTTTGATACCCCAGCGCTTGAACCATTCTTTTGTACTTTTCGCTGTGTGTACACTCGCTTTATCTTGCTAAAATGACCAGTTATCTCCAGGAATCAGATGAGCAAAAGGTAAGAGATGATCTTCCAGTATTAATTGGTAATCTTCAGCGTTCTATCTTCCATTAAGAAATGCCAATCCTGCTTTACCATGCTAAAAGAGTTATTTATCTTGACTGGAACAAAAAAATTTTTAACTGAGTTAAATTATGATTGAAAAAATGAAAAAAAAAATGAGTTTATAATTTTGTCCAGCAGTGCATTTATAAGTTTCTCATAAATTTCCAAAAACCAAACTTTTAGCAATCACTGATGGCAACATTTATTCATTCTATGGCGTTAAATTAACATTTTCGAACGAAACTTTCTCGTAATCCTGGATTTTTTACCTTTGAGTTTATATTTTTGTCCAGGTTTCGGGTAATGATAAAATATTAAATTTGCAAATTTTCTAATTTTATGAATTTTTTAATTTAACTGATAAGATGTACTAATTTTAGAACTATTTCTTTAACTATTCATCTTTACTTCAATGAAAATAATTTAAACGGAGTCATGTTATAATTGAAACAAAATAAAAAAAAATTGAGTTTTTAATTTTGTTCACCACTGTATAATGGGACATTTGGGAATATTTGTCAGCTATAATGAAAGGTGTACAATTTTATTATTTATATTATTTACTTTTATTATTTATCCATCATTGGTAGAACTTTCGAATATTATTGTTTACGCATAAAACCATCGAAAGTATACCTTTATTTTTCAAAAAACAAATAAATTTTAACCTTTTATTGCTCCAAGAATAGACATAGTACTTCTATCAGAAATTGGGCCCCCATACTTGGGTTACTTAAATCTTATTCCAAAACACATATGATTCTTTCAAGTATTTAAATAATCAGAAAGTACTACGATTAAAAAAGTAATGAAGCCCTTTTTTGATTGAAGCACTGGATTTTAATAGTAATAAGTCATAAGTGTACCAGTAATTTGACGCACGTAAATCAATAATTTTCTACTTGGTTCATTACTGGTTTTAATTATTAGATAACAAAACTAAAGTTAAAACACGTAAGAAGTTTAATTAAAGCACAAACCAAACAGAAAAACGTCAAACAAAAAGTTTGTTTATTTTCTCGTTATTGGGTAATTAATTGTTTTCCATCAACGGAACATTTGTACAATACATGACCCTAAGATACTCCACCATTTAAAGTCTTATTTCATGTTTTTAACAGCACTCACAGATTATAATTTGTTCAATAAAAAATTAGAATGCATTCATTCCAATAGAAAATTATTCATATTTT
Organism: Uloborus diversus; assembly: GCF_026930045.1. Lineage (NCBI taxonomy): Eukaryota > Metazoa > Arthropoda > Arachnida > Araneae > Uloboridae > Uloborus > Uloborus diversus. The sequence goes on from NC_072731.1 coordinate 132,992,151, forward strand.
TAACAAATTCACATGCTCTAGAAGTGAAACTTGCCTCTTACTGAGCAAAATCCGTTAGACAGCAAGAAATAGCTGTTAACTCTACTTTATAGGAACAATTGCCAATTACTCATTCACAAATGAGTTCAGTTGCATATTGTACTTGTACATTTGAAGCAAAGATTTTCTATCAATCAACTATTACTCCACTAGTTTCCATTATTGTCCTATAAGTTTGCTTTTGACTAATCAAAAGAAGATGCCCACCGTATGCACACTTTCCTTACTTAGTATTAAATACTTGCAGTATTGGATTTCCTTACTTTCGTTACAGGTTTTTCCAAGCCAACCATCTTCACATTTGCAAGTTTCAGACGCAATACACACACCATGGTCACATGCTATAGTACAATTAGCTGTAAAATAGAAGTGTGAAATGTTGAGATTATTACCAAACTTTGTTAAAACTTACTACCAAAATGGGTTCCAGTATTTATTAAAACAGTAAATGCTCTATATATGGTCACTACCTTAAGAAAATTTGGTTTTGAACCTGTAATATGAAATCATTTTTTCTCTTTTCTTTTCTTTTTTTTAGAAATAAAAGAAAAAGGGAAAACAAAAAGAGAAGCATTGCAGTACAAATAATAAGGGTAAACTAAATTGATAGTCAGGTCATTCGAATATCCAAAATCATTTGAGAGCTTCATTAAAACATTCCGATTTCTAGTCATTATTTCGTATGATACAAAATTAATTTTTTTTACCAGTATTTTCATCTAGGGTTTAGTAAAGGGGCAAGAAAATCAGGATGTTCAGAGAAACCTACGTCATCCCCTGTATAAGGGAGTAGTACAGAGGCGTTCTCTCCCCCTCCACCCAACTCCACTACCTCTGGTAAAAATAAGTTTCATAACAGGTATATGTAGTGTTTTGAGGCAGTTAAAACAACTAGTATGTGTATCAGATCTTGCAACTTTAAAATTCTTCAATTTCATGTTTTAAAATAGGTGGCTCCACCTCTTACTCGCTTCACTTTCCCGTTCGCTGCCTATGGCGACTCACTCGCCAGCCCACATTTGGCTGTGTTGTGACGGAAAGAATGTTAAGAGCGAAAGAATGTTAACTAACGTTTTGATTGATATGTCTACAATTTAAATTCATAAAAAGCTGAGATCAGGCGAAATACGTTCCTCGTAAAAAAAATTTCAAATTAATCGGTACCTCGTTCGACTACCAACTAACTCCCATGGGTTCTCAATGAGATGAGGTTTTAAATTGACTAACAGACGAGTACGAGTTTTAATTGTATACACTTGCCTCCAGACGCTGATTATCCGTAAACAGCGTCTCTCTCTCTCTCTCTCTATCTTTCTATCTATCTATCTATCTATCTATTAGATATACTCTTACAGCAGAAAATGTGCTACCGTAAAAGACCGAAATTGGAGAATGTCGACTTTCACCGGTGGTTAGCTGGAAATATTCGGTGTTCCACCAATGTTTTTAGAATGTAAATGTTGATACTCACTAATTAATGTCGACATTTACCAGACTTTGGACTTTCACAGTTAGGACTATTTGGCCGTTAAAAGTATTTCGTACTTCAAAAAAAGGTTAAAAGTCTGGGAAAAAAAGTTTACCTTAAAGATCATTTGCAGTCACATTGTACTAGAGTAAACGTACCGTCATTGCATTGGTTTCCACTCCATCCTGGATTACACTTGCAATTGTTCGGCTCGATGCATTCCCCGTGTATACAGCCTTTTGTGCAGACAGCTTAAAGAAAAAAAAAAAACGATAACGAAATCATATTAAATGAGTAAAAATCATTGAAAAAAATGTCAGTTTTGACTTCTTTTACTAAATTTTAATCGCTTACCTTCGAGACTTAAAACAAAAACGCATAGTCTATCGAAATTAATTATCCTCATTGACTTTTACTTTTACCTCTGCTATAATAAGAATTCCCGAGCTAGGATTTGCGGACTGGTGCAAAAGAAAGATGAAATATTTAACGAAATATAAAATTTCCTAGCATTTTGTTAAAAAGAATGGTATGACACAAAATGTAAATTTAAAATTAAAAGTAATATTTTTGTATTGATTCTTTTAAGAGAACTCACAAAAAGAACGGGGGGAAACGACATTACAGCGGATGCCAGAGAATTCTTTCAAATCTTTTTTTTTTTTTTTTAATTATAATCCCTATAAGTCAGTGACTGTGTTTTGCCACAAATTTTCCTCTGTATAACTACCGTCGTAAAATTGGAATAAGTGGTCGACAAATACAATAACGAATATGCTCCAAGTACTTGGGCTTCTGCCTATCTTCTATTTGCTTTCTGTATTTCAGAAGAAATTTCTGATTTACTAAATATCTTAACAGATTTCTTAACTATGGCAAGTATCATAGAACCTTCCTTCTACTACTTGAAGAACTGGCATAGAAACAAACAACTTTGCAGAAACAGTCCCTTTTCACAAGCCTCCTCTGAGTGTTACTTTATCATAACGTCCAGCACCATAACATAATCACAAATGTTAGTTCATATTATGATCTTCATGGCATATTTCTCCACCCCAGACTTTACTTTAACACCTGTTGATAAGCAGGAAAACTATCCGAAATTTCTGAGACAAAACGGTATTGAAATCAACCTAAAAGTTCCTCAAGATATAACACAATATTCTCAAACACTTTTGTGATCTGCTTCAAGTGCAGGTTCAGTAGGCCTCTGCCGAACACATCTTGAACTGCTTGGGTCTTACCAAAGAAGACTCATATGCTTCCCTCCTTCTTGTTAACGATTTTTTTTAAGGGTCAATGATTTGCTGGATCTTGTCTGACTTCGTCAGGCAATCAGAGGTTAAGAAACAACAACAACATCAATATTGAGCAAAAATACAACACGATGTGTATACATTTCTTTACTAATAATAAAGCTGAAAGTCTGTGTCTCTGGATCTCTGTTACGCGCATAGCGTCTAGATCATTCTTCTGATTTTCATGAAATTTAGCACATAATTTGTTCGTAGCATAGTGGTGAAGACCTCGGAGCTATTTTTCGAAAATTCGATTTTGTTCTTTTCCTATTCAATTTTAAACCAACATTGGTGGATTTAATTCCTCTGCAGCAATACCGAGCGAATTACCAAAACATGGACGAGTTAATTACCATGACATGGACGAGCAAATTAACAAAGCATATTGGCGAGAAATTCACCATCCATTATTTCCATATTTATACAGGCGAACCAAATGACCTTTTAATTTTATACTATGGGCAAAGCCGTGCGGGTACCGCTAGCTACAAGTAAAATCAGTTAAAAAGAGTTAAAAAACTCTACGAATAGCTGTTTCGAGGTTATAAAAACAAACCCCTTTATCAGTGTATAGAAGGAAAATGGTACAAAGTCCTCGTCATCGGACTTTGTATAACATTTTTGAATTTGTTCCTGTGAGAGAAGAAGTTACATATTTTCTATTTCTTCCTTATAGTATACGAAATAGGGATGCAATGGTCAGAAGGTTAGAGGGGGAAAACGCCAATGATAATCGGACTAAGCAGGCACAAATCCATGGAGTTAAAAAAAAAATCCTGTGGTTGGAGTTGGAAAACTGTTTTGACAATTTCTCTTCTGACTGGTCCCTGCTGCAGTCTCGAACATTGAATATCAATATCAATAGGCAATGGGCATCCCAAGGTATTGCCTAGTTCTTGTAGGTCTAATAATGCTATTTCAGAGTAGCAACTGATCCTATTTTGAAGTTTTTTTTCTTTTCTCCTTCACATTTTTCCTTTCTTCAAGGAAGAAATGGTTCAATTACATGGGCCATTTCTTCAGACGCTCGGAGAAGCTTGATTTTCTAATACCAATCATGGACGTTGTATCTTTTTACAGCTATAGATGCGTGACTTAAGTACGATTATCTTTACCAACTTTTTAGGAGTTATATCTTTTTTAGCGTACTAAAATGAATTGATGCAAAATGTAACTTCCTCTTCTCACAGAAACAATCTGAAGAGCTGTTCAATGTTCATAATTTCTCATCTAAACTGGTTTTAAGCAATCAAAACTAACACCCAGATTGCATTCAGACACATAGAGCAGTTTAAGCAACATTCAGACTGCGTCCGTACGGCACGTGAGCTCCACTTTCTCTCCCTAAAACCAGTTTTCGATCGGCGTTACCATGACAGCAAGCCGTATTGTACGGGACCAGTCAACGGGACGAGAAACTAGATATCTGGCGTCTCTGACGTCCGTAGAGTTGGGAGTCGCATTTCATTGGTCTCCACGAGATGAGCGCACTCTCTCTATTGGGTAAGAGTACTGACATGTGCTTCAGTCGCGTTCGCAAAGTATGAATGCTTCTCCCATTTCGGAAAACGTACGTCCGTCCGCTTTACGTGACGAACATGATGTGCGGACGATGTCTGAATTACACTTTAATGTAACTAGCTGGAACTAGCTGGCAATCAACTTGAAAGTCCGCCAAATAATAGTTTTGCTCCAATTAATTCGAACCCTATAGTATTAAATGTAAATCACATTTACGTTTATCATCTAACTCTGGTTAATACTTTAAACATTTTCCAAGATGCTTCTTTAAAAACACCTCTTAAAAACTTCATTTCGTTGCTTAATATGTCAGAATAGCAGTTTATTCACGTGAGCATCAAGTTGATCCACGTTGGGTCAAGTTGATATATTTTGAAAAAAAAAATTGCGGGATTTTTTGTACCTGAAAAAAAAATGACGCCAAACGTTTGAAATGCTTTTCAATTCATTATGTGATAGGAAAATAGTAATAGTATTACATGAACTTTTATTACAGTACGTAACATTAGTAAGAAAAATTTTTTAAATCAAAATACAAAAAGTGTATAAGACTATACCCAATCTCTCTTACTTTTTTTTTTTCAACATTTAAGACATTATTTATTTGTATGTAAACAAAACAAACATTTAAAACAATCAAGCCTTGCGGAAGATTAGTAATTAACATGCATTTCAGCTTTTCATGGTACAATACGCAATTGCAGTTTAGCACGGAAAATGCATTGAAAGTCATCTACAAATTTTCTTCACATAATAAATGTTTGAAAATAACGCAGGACAAAACGAAAAAAATATTCATTACGTTTCTTACCTTGATCGCAAGTTTTTCCATACCAACCATTTTCGCATCCACATACTTCCGGATGAGCGCATACGCCATGTTTACACCCCTCACTGCAAACCGCTGTAAGCGAAGACATTTTACATTCAATTTGCTAGTTAATAATTCGAACACGAGATTAAAAATATAGTAGGTGCTCATATGATTTTCTTAGATGTCGACTTAACTTTCAAAAAAAAAAAAAAATCAAACTTAGTCCCTTAAAAATTGATGGAATGTTTCACTAACTGAATGGAATGTTTCAAAACTGACAATGGGTCCGCCTCAGCCCTCGGCGACCCTGAAGCCTACTCAAACCCTAATCACAGTATTACAAAGTTGCCAGACGAGATTTGCATCTTTTACAGTACATAAATCTTAGTCTATTATATCACTCTAGCCCAGCGATTTCCAATCTTTTTTTCATTGCGAACACCTTTTGACATCAGAAAGAAATTGGCGAACCCCTTATGCAGTAAGAATTAAGCATCAAGTAAAAAAAGCTCCCCCCCCCCCCCCACATACACACAGACATATACACAAAATTTCGAAGAATTTTCATAATTTGATGTTGCTCAGTAGTTCGTAACAGGAGTGAAAACATAATTATAAAATTAAAAGCATTGCAACAAATTTAAATGATAGCTAGAAAATGAATGCAAAACAAATTGAAAGAAAAAACTAATTTGAATTCTGAAATTTTGAATTCAAGTTATATTTTTCGCAGTCACGAGTTCAGGCAGTACCCTGCTCATTGGAGTTATTGTTTCTAAAAACGGTTCATGGTCCCCTCAAGCCTGCGCCTTCTGCCAGGCGGTTACGTATGTATAGTTGCGTGCGTGTGTGTATGTGTGTGCAGGCATGTGTGTGCAGACGCGCGTGGATGTGTAGGTATGCGTGCGTGCATGTGTTGGCTACGCTTGTGTGTGTGCGTAGACCTGCGTGTATGCACGTTGGCGTGAGTGTCTGTGTGTGTAAAGGCTGGTGTGTGTGTGTCAGCGCGTATGTGTGTCAGTGTGATGTGTGAAAAGGCTCCGGCGTGTGTGTGTAGGACATGCACGCCACCGGATTCAGGGGTGACAGTGGTGAGAACCAGAGGTCGATGGGCGTTGGTGCTGCAGAGGCCCCTGGTTCAAGCCGAAAAAGTGACCACAACATCAAGGACGGTAAAATGAAAACAATTAACAATCGTGATTGCTCAAAAAAAATTAAACTCAACGGGTATTCTTTGTTAAACTTCAGTCAACTTTTAAAAGATTCAAAATAAAGCAGTTCTGGCGTGGAATAAAGAAGCTTAAAGTTTAACTCAAATATCCAAGCAGGTCCAGCGCCTGGGGTAGGCGATCTCTGCCTCCGCCTAGGGCGGCAGATTTTATGACGGTAAATTTCATGAAGGCAAAATGTAACGTAGTAAAAAAAGAAACAAAATGAAAAAAAAAATTCCTTTGGAGCTCAAATTGCAGCAATACGTGAAAGTAATATTATCAAGACTAGGGGGTGGCACTTTTAAGAATGGCCTGGGGCGGCAAAACGTTTAGAGCTGGGCCTGTATCCAAGTTTTACGCTTTCACTAGGTTCAACATTTAATTTGCTTCTGTATCTATCTCTGTATTTCTCTAAAATTCTTTTTCACATACAAGCGTTGTCCAAAAGAGTAATAACATTTCAAATACTTTTTTCTAACACAACTGTTTACTTTATCTGTAAAACTAAAGACAGAAGTAAATCACAGAATGATCTCTGAAAATACTTTTGTTATAACTGTCTCAGACTAAATAAATGATCTTTCTCCTAAGAGTAAAATTAGAACCTCTAAAGTTTTAACTTTTTGAAATTTATGAATGATAGTAAAAAAACGCTTGAACTTCATCTCAACCTTGCATGATGAAATTCCATTATTACAATATTATTTTCGCGAACCCCCTTAAAACGTCTGGGGTTCGCGAGCCACCGGTTGGGAACCGATGAGCCCAATGTTTCAAATGTTCCTCCTCCTACTAGCTGAAACTTGCCCTTTGAAACTATCGGTTTTTTTACTTCCTTTTACAAAAAAGAAAGTATTGTATTCGAGATTTTTTTTTTTTTTTTTCAACCCGACCACACGCGGATAAGAGCCTTAGAACGTATAGAAACCCGAAATATCCATTCTGACATTCCCCGAGTTAATTACAACGATTTTTCTAGTGACGTCCGTATGTACGTATGTATGTACGTGCAGAAGTGCGTATTTATGTCGCATAACTCAAGAACGGTATGTCCTAGAAAGTTGAAATTTGGTACGTAGACTTCTAGTGGGGTCTAGTTGTGCACCTCCCTTTTTGGTTGTATATGGATGTTCCAAAGCTGGTCTTTTACACCTTTTTTGGGGGAAATCAATGTTAATTTCAATGCAAACTCAAGTGGTGTTATAATTTATACAAACACTTGGCAATATATCGCCAAGCTTTTGGTCGCCAAGTTTTGGCGACAAATTTGACGATTTTTTTTTTTTTAAATCTAGTTTCAATTCGACCATTGTTGGTGATATTTAGAGTGTTAACTATTGAATCACATTAAAATTGCCAAAAATGGAGAAATAACTTTTAATTGGTGTAAAAGGAAGTCATGTGATGCACACATCAGCTCTTTAAAGTACGGTTTAGAAGTGCTACTTGCTGTAAACTGCAGATAATGGCAGTTAAAAAATACTTCGATTTTTGAAAAACTTTTGACAGTCTGGAACCTTCAATTTTTGAACCTTAATGATTATTAGCAGTCATATTTGTACTTGAAATTAGAGTGAACTTACCGTCATTGCATTGGTTTCCACTCCATCCTGGATTGCATTTGCAGATGTCTGGCGCCACGCATTCCCCGAAGACACAGTTTTTCAGGCAGACAGCTTTCAAATGAAAGAAATTAAAAAAAACAATTAACAACAAAACCAAATTAAATAATTATGTGAGCATCTTTGGGGGAAAATGTCAGTTCTGATTGTTCATTTTAACCAACTTCCATATTTGATCCGATTATTTAGTTTAATCGCTTATTCATTCTTCTGAAATGCAGCAAATAAATAGGTAGGCTTAGTAAAAAACAAAAAAATGTTTTCATATCAACTGGTTGAGATAGTTTCTAAGAACAGTATCACGAAATATTTCCCAATTATAAAATTTATTTTAAAGGCATAAGTAAAGTTATAGCGAAATATTCATTTGACTTCTAGAGATGAATTGAATGATGTATTAAGGAGAAAACCACTTCACACGATGAAGAAACTAAATATGATATTCGATTCAATTTTTAATAAAGAGTTTCCTTACGCTTTTGTGTTGTAGTTGTCGTATTAGCCCAGTAAATTTAGGCCAAAAATAGGTTCGATGCACCACAAATTTATAATTAGCTGAATTTTTCAGGATAAGTTCCTGAACATGTGTAGAAAAAATCCTGAAAAGTCCCCAAAGATGGCCTTGCAGTGCTTTTTGTTTTCCTTATAACTCGGTCAAAAATAAAAAATTTTCAGTTCTGAAAAAAACTCTAGGCTCTAGAAGTAATATTTTTTCCGATACATAGCTTAAAATAACCAATACAAAATTTCTAACATTTGTTTTGACACTAAAAGCTGAAATTTCAACTGTTCTATGTAACATGCAGCAGAACACATAAGCTACTAAAATTAATATTTTTTTAAAAATTTTGGGGCATTTTTTTTAAATATTTTTCTCATATATTAGTCAATAGTTGTTATTTTTCAGTTTTAAATAATGCTCTGTATGTTTGAATTGGTGCTTATGTTTTATTGACATTTTCCTATAAAAAGCTATAAACATATATGATCTGCAAATTGTGTTTTTTGTCAGAAATGCAAAATTTTCGGCGTGAAAATTCAATGCTAATCTGTTTAGCTCTTTGAAACTACCATAAATCGTAAAGTGGTTCCAAATTCAATTTGTAATATTAAGTGAATTAAAAATATATAAAAAACACTCACAGTAACGATAGAAATACGCCAAAAAACATTCTTTTTTTTTTTTTTTTAATAAAAAGATCATTGTTATCTCAAAACGGTATTGTTTGTGCATTTTAGGTAGCAAATAGTTACTCAAGATTTTTTTTTTCTTTTTCAATTATGTTTCCGTATAATTATGTGACAATGGGAAAAAATGTCGGTGAAAGATCATTGCCTCCAACTTAAGGAAGTTCTTTTGGAGAAGTTAAACTTCAGAAGAAAAAAGGGGTTATTATTAAAAAATGTGCGTTCTTTTCAGTCTTCCAGTTTTTGAGCAGGATACTGCTGTTTTCAAATCTAACGATAATTTATGAGACATCTCAAATTTGAATTAGCCCCTCAACTACCCTCGCGTTTTAGTTGGGTTTCTCCAAGAAAGGATAAAAACTCAAGCATAGCAGCTATCATTGAATCAGTAGAGCGTTTTGTTAAACCACCTACCACCAATCTCTTTGTCCATTAAAGATGAAGGATTTAGTTATGCACGCATTGGCATGCTACGAGTCAAACATATAAAAAAAATTATTAAATAAAAACAAAAAACCCGACTGCGTAAAAACCAAAAAAACTAAAAAGAAAAATGTATAAGCCCAGTAATTTAGTTTGTTATTAAGTACTACTGAATAACTACACCGTTGAAATAATTTTATAACCGTACACAGATAAGACAAATCATAAATTCAAAAGCAGAATAGAAGGATCAACAGTCAAGGCCCACTCCTTTCTGATTCAAGGAATCCCGTAAAATTTGAATGGGCACCCGAATGTTGATCCTTCTATTCTGCTTCTGAATTTATGATTTGTCTTATCTGTGTACGGTTATAAAATTATTTCAATGGTGTAGTTATTCAGTAGTACTTAATAACAAACTAAATTACTGGGCTTATACATTTTTCTTTTTAGTTTTTTTGGTTTTTACGCAGTCGGGTTTTTTGTTTTTATTTAATACTAGCTTATTACCCGGCGTTGCCCGGGTGCTTTTCAATGCAACACATCTTTTGGATAATCAATGAACGAATTCTATCTAAATGAACGTAATTACTGCTATGGAAATACCAAAGCAAGTAGAACCGACGGAGACCGCAATGCATTCCTGCTTTGTAGGATGCTATTCAAAAAACAATTAATAGCAGCATTTCTTTTCCGTTCGGCTTTCTTGCCAAACATGCTTTACGCTTGTCGCTGATCGACTTTAAAGCCACTGTTAAGTATACTTTTTGTGTTGTTTGCATTTAAAATATCTCCTGGTGGTTATATGTTGCTGAACATTTTCACTTGCATTGAACCAAGGTTCACGAACTTAACGATTACGGTTAATCTTTGAAGAGACTTCATTTAGGGCATTTTTTACAGGCTTTTCATTCAGACCAAACTCATAAAAATATGAAAATTCGATACGTCGAAAATAACCTTTTTATGATTAAAAATATAAACTTTAACCTCTTTGGATCTTTTTTAAATTCCAAAAACCAGCCTATATGAAGTCCTAAGCAATAATTTACCTCTGTGCCGAATTTGGAAGAAATACGACTAAAACTGTGGATTTGTATAAGGAACATACACACATACACACACCCACAAACATACATCCATTTTTATATATATAGATACATGTAAGGAAAGCTTTGACCACATCCCTACCCTTTGAAAGATAAATTCCGAATGCGCTATTGTGCATTACTATGATTATTTTGCAATTTATTAGCTTTATTAGCACCCCTGTTCTTTGACCGCCTGGAGCGACTTCTATTAAACCGAATTAAGTTATCGGTTATAGTTGAACCGAATTACTTAAAAGATTCGACGTAAATCAAGGAATAGTACAAAGAAAATTTATATATTGCAAATTGGTTTCATAAGGATCATAGAACATTAAATTAAATTTATGTTGCAAGGAGGAAATAGATGTGGTTTTAATAAAAGTAGTTTAATGCTGAAACATTCGAAGATTCTACGTCAATATTGAATGCAATATTACTACCTTACTCATGTTCGTATTTTCTCTGTTATTAACGGGAAAAACACTATTCAAAAATTACACGCAACCCTTACTGTTGTGGATTTTATAGATAAACAATGTTTAAAAATTATAATTTAACGGTAGCATTCAAATCAAGTAGCACCAATGGATCCCTGGGGCTTCGTAGGTCGCAGTTTAAGAAACGATGTACAGCATCATTGCTTATATCTACTGCTTTCTCGTCAAATATGTTTTAACGCATTCGCTAAATAGCATTGACGGCAATCGTAAAGGAAGCATTTTGTGTTGATTGCATTTAAAATAGCTCCTGGTGGTTAAATGTTGATAACCGTTTTCATTTGCTTTGAACCAAGGTTCACAAATTTAACGATTAAACTTAATCTTTGAAAAAACTTCATCCAGGGCAGTTTTTTACTGGCTTTTCATTTAGCCTAAATTTATAACTATACAAAAATTCGTTCGTGCAAAAAAAAGTAATTTTATGACTCAAAATATGAAATTAGACCTCTTTGGGTCGTTTTAAAATTCCAAAAACCCGCCTATATGAATTCCTGAGCAACAATTTACCTTTGTGCCAAATTTGGAAGAAATCCAACGAAAACTGTGGATTTGTATAAGGAACATACACACATACCCACAAACATACATCCATTTTTATATATATAGATTTTTTTATTTTACACTTTTTAGTTAATTTTCATTGACTTAGTTATTATGATCATGAGACGGTATATTTCGCAATCTTGTCATTTCATTGAGAGAGGTTGTTTGTATCGTGAGGTTTATTAAGTAACTTGCGGTGGTCTAAACTACTGATAATTAGTCCCTCTAGGGACCTAACTCGGCTTAAAGCTACATGAGCTTCATCTTCGGCAAAAATGCACGAACTTAAGTCAACCACAGCACAGCTATATAAACAGCCTGTATAACTCATGATGACGCGAAATCGGAAACGTCGTCAGTCAAATCTTTTCTTTCTTTTGGTGCTGAATTGCACAGGTAGGGTCTGGTGGGGTAAAGTGGTCATAAAATCGTAGGTTTTCAACTTAGGTGGATAATAAATACAATAAATTCTTTAAATACTTCAACTTTTTTTGTTATTATTTTACATTGCATTATTAAAGAACACGTACATTGAATTTCAGGGAAAAAAATATTGTTTTAAGTAGTTTTATAACATTTTCATTTCCCTTTGTATTTATGACCACTTTACCCCATGGGGTGGGGGAAAGTGGTCATAGCATGGGGTAAAGTGGTCATAGTTAAAAACAGCTACAAAACTGTTACAAATAACCCTTTTATTTGTATATTTTGGTCATTTTTATAGTTACAAGTATATGTACGAGTATATGCGAGTATGCACGAGCATATACGTGTCGTTTAAACAAGAGTAAACATGTTCATATATGAATAAATACATGTATACATCAGGTACATGCATGCATGTGCCTACTCAAGTATATTCGTGTATACACGAGCGTATAAGCATGTATACGTTTTTGCCTACAGGAGTGTATACGTGTCTACACGAGTATATACGAGTCACGTGTATATGCGAGTATATACGCGCAAAACGAACATCATTTGCATGTTTGCACATGTATCTCGAGTATATATGTGCATACCTGAGTTTCTGAGTATATACGTGTATAGTCGAAGTATATACGCATATATAAGTGTACATAGATACACTACTGGCCATTAAAATTGCTACACCAAGAAGAAATTGCCAGAATGAAGCTAAATTTTGCATACGTGATAATAAAATTGACATTAGAAAGTGATTACAAAATTAAAGCAAATTGATCATTTATGGTTGGAAAAATCTCGAATAAATGGAGGTTTAAGTACCCTGTTAAGACACCTCTAGCGTGAATGTACGATGTACTTGAAGCGAAACAATCGGGCATTGAGACATAACAGTCTCCTATGATATCCTGCGTCATCTCGTACCACAGTTGCTGTAAACGTGCCACTCATTCGATCAAACTCATACGTGTTAGCACTCACGACGGGGCTCCCAGGAACCATTTTTAAACATGACAATGCTCGGTCAAACACAGCAAGGGTGAAAAGGGATTTCCTCTTCCGCATTATCACTTTCTCTGGTCTGCGTGATGCTCTGGTCTGCGATTTATGACTTGTCACAAATTGAGCATATCTGGGATCACTTGAGACGGTAAATTGGACAGCCTGTAAATTTGATCAAATTAGTGGCGCGTTTACAGCAACTGTGGTACGAGAAGACGTAAGACATCGTACGAAACTGCTGTACCTCAATGCTCGACCGTATCGGTTCTTAAATTCCAACTAGAGGTGGCGCAACAGGGTACTTAAACCTCCATTCATGTGAGATTTTTCCAGTAATAAATGATCATTTTGCTTTCATTTTGTAATCGTTTTCTAGTGTCAATGTTGCCATCACGTGTGCAAAATTTTGTTTCATTCAGATTATTCCTTCTTGGTGTAGCAATTTTAACGGCCAGTAGTGTACTTACATACATATACGGGTATACACGAGTTAATTCGTGGATATATCCAGTGCGTGTTTGGTACGTGCCTACTCACGTACATATATATATATGTGGAAGCAAGAGTATATACGTATGCTTACGTGTAAACACGATTATATACTTGTTAGACGTATATACGTACATTTACGTGTAAACATCAGTACATGTATCCACGTATATCTACGAGTATATCCGCTAATATACATGTATGCTTACATAGTGAATCCAAGATCTTGGGCAAAATCTAAGTGGTGTGAAAGGGGAGGATAAGAAGCAAAGAATCGTAAGGAACTTATGGTCGTTGACGCGCTACATGCACACAAAGCCAGAAATCGATGGAATGAAAACAGGTCACAAATTTGTTACACAAAGATGATTTTACCCGACATTTTAGTTCTTAAGAAATATTTAGACAGTTGTTAAAAAGTAAGGCCTGTAGTAGCTCTAATACACGCAACGCAACAAAGGCGCAGCGACTGATGAAAGTTTTTCAAGAGTCTCGTAATTGCAACAGAGTGATTACGACGCATGTATTACATATGCCGGCCGCAAGTTTCATCAATGACTTTAAAACTTTCTTAAGTCGTTGTGTAAAATTGTCTTTTTTGTAATAAATTTGTGACCTGTTTTGCATTCATTATTTTCTGGCTTTGCGTGCATGTAGCGCGTCAGCGTTGAGTTTGTGGCCATATGTTTCTTATGATTCTTGCTTCTTATGCTCCTCTCTAACACCTTTTAAAAATTTGCCCAAGAGTTTAAACTCACCCTGCATGCATGTATATCATATGCTAGTATGTAAGTGTCAGCTCGAGTATGTACGTGTATATACGTCGTGTCTACCTGAGTATATAAGTGTTCGTATATGTAAGAGTATAAGCGGATATATACGTGTATAGTCGAATGTATATCTGTATAGATAAAAAATACTACGAGATACCCAAATACGTGTTTATTGGTGCATTTATGTGAATACGTATATATACGTGCCTACACGAGTATATGCGTATGCATGCGCATATACTCATATATTTAACCTTGTTTAGCTGTAAAAACAATACATATTAAGTGAAATTAATATTTAATTGATACCTGCCTTATACTTAAAGATTAAGTGATTTTAAAAGAACAATATTCGTTAAGCCTAATATTATGACCACTTTACCCCATCTTACTAAAATTGTTCTAAAAAATTATTCAAAAGAGATTCAGCTAACTGCTAATGAGTATGAGTTCTTGAGACATGTAGGAAGCTTCCTGTGCAGTCAATCTGTTTATAATTATAGCAAACAAAATTTCCCAAGGAAGTTAAAAAAAGGTGTTTATATTTTTAAAAAATTCATAATCACTCAAAATATTTTTTTTTACCAAATAAAATTTTGCCAGTTGTAAAATTTTGTATTCAAAATGTAGTTTCTAACTGCACTACTCTAAAATAAAATTTTCACATTCATTCGAACATTTATTTTTAAGGTATAGCCATTTATTTGAATTATGATCACTTTACCCCATTGACCACTTTCCCCCACCAGACCCTATATTTTGATGAGGACTACGATCTGTGTGCCTTGCCTCCCTTACGCATGATATATATTTTTATTACACATATAAACAACACATGAAAGAATTTACATCACAAAGAAGGGAAAGTACAACCGTTGCGAGGGTGGGAGTCAAATCCACCGCCTCAAGTGTGCCAATGTCAAGCAGTCACTCAGACGGCTCGGCCACTGAGGCCCCGTAAATCAAATCTTTCTCACAAAACTAAAAAAGCCTGTCAAGAAAGTATACGTCGCGAAACTCAGTCCCTTGAATCAAGGCAAAAACAAATGCAACATGTTAGAGATGAAAATCGAATTAGTACACTTTCTTTATTTTGGTGCTTATTGCACGGGTTTATTTTGATGAGGACTACAATCTGAGTGTCTTGCCTTCGTTACGCATCATTTATTTTTTATTACAGTACAGAATTTATATAAAGAACACATGAAAGAATTTACAACAGAAAGGGGGGAAAGTACATCCGGAGCGAGGGTTTCTTGACCCACCGCCTCAAGTGGGAGAAGCAATCGTTTAGACCACCCCCAATTAGTAGACTTAGTAAACAAAAAATTCAGTCCGTGAAAACTACCTGCATTTGTCGCACGCAGGTAGCGTGCGACACAGCGTGCACACCCAGCGTGCGCCGATCCCAAACTGACAAAATGGCAACTGGTTTTTAAAATGGTACTTCCTTATGCATGATGTATTTTTTATTACCTTACAGAATACATGCAAACAACACATGAAAGAATGTACATCAGAAGGCGGGGAAAGCACATCCGGGGCGAGGGTGGGAGTCGAACCCACTGCCTCAAGTGTGAGAAGCAATCGTTTCGATCATTCGGCCACTTAGGTCCCAATTAGTACACTTAGTAAACAAAAAATTCAGGCAGTGAAAGCTACCTGCATTTGTCGCACGCTGTGTCGCAAGCAGGTAGCGTGTGACGCTATCCCGAACTGACAATATGGCAACTGGTTATGGATATGGTGAATTTTAATTACTGTCATGTGTTTAGTGACACTCCCAAGGTTAAGACAAATCGATTGATGTAAGAATTACCAAAACTGTCCAAGGCGTTTAGCCAGTAGAACGCCACATAAGAACAGACATACATAGACTTAAAAATACATTACCCTCCTTTGCGTCGCGCACGCGCAGTCGGGTAATAAAAAGACATATGCTTCAAATACTTCAGGAGTCTTCAGAAAAAAAAAATTCTCTTTATGTGAAGCAGTGGTTTTTAATGGATGCGGAGCAAAAAGTTTTATTTAGAACTGACAAATCTTCGATTTTAACGAAGTTATAAGGAAAATAAAAACTAGGTGGCCATACTTGATCCGCCATTTTGGATGGAAGCTCACATGGGATCTTTGGGACTTTTTTGGATTTACTCTACATGCTATGAGGAACTAATTCTGAAAATATTTCTTACTTATAAATTTGTGGTGCAAATAATCCTAAATTAACTGGGCTATGTCCCATAATTGTGAGAAAGAAGGTTGCTATTGCCTCACAAGGAGAATGGACATCTAAGACAAAACATGGTGGATGACAGCATCAACTACCAACAATCAAGTTTCTTAACCAAAGGTGGGGGGCCGAAAAACCTTTGCTCCAGTGCCCCAATCGGTGTTTATTGTTTTTGATACACGGAGGATTTTGCAAACAGGACAGATTTTGCGTGCACTGGCCGATGGAAGTTAGCAGCCTACCTTGTTCAAATCAATCAAGAGATGTGGAATTCGTCATTCAAATAATCGAACGAAAAAGACACAGTAGAGTCAAGAAAACTCAATCTAATATGAACCATAAACTGGCCGAGTTCGTGAAAATGCCACACGAGTTTTTTCGATCTGCACAAATGTGACTGAGTTTTCTGGATTACGTCGGGTTATCGAGTTTTAGGGATTTTACTGAAGTCATGTTTTCAGATATAGGTCAATATTTTCACACCACATTTTTTTTTTTTTTTTTTTTGACAAAAAAAGATAGCAATAAAAAATTTCGTTATTTCTAAACCATTTTTCAGAATTTATTTTTACTTACGTGTCGAGCATTTAGGGCCCGTCCACCCGGCATGACAGGTGCACGTTTTAGGTGCGGAACACACACCAACGCCACAGCCATCGTCACAAACAGCTGAAAGAAAGAATAATTTTTGTACAGCTTATTCCACACAAAGTGAAACAATAAAATGTAACTCAGACATCGTGGGTAATAAACAATTTGCACCAGGTTTAACTTTTTTTTTTTTTTTTTTTTTGGATGTTTGGGTCCGACCCCTATTTTTACTGTACTATTAAGTGTGAACCAGACGTTTTTTTCGCTCCAAACTGTCTCAAACCTTTTTAATATTTTCCATCTTTAGTTTTGAAAATTACCGTTTAATTTTTAATTAAGTTACAAATTCGTATCTTGTAGCTTACAATCATATAGTATTGTTTTCATGCCACTTCAGCTATAACTTTATACACTATTCAGTCTGTAACAAATTTGCTTTACTTTAACGATGGTAATACATTATGTTCAAACCACTAACAGAACCACTTTAAGTGTCAAAACAAATATGCGTAAAAGTGCCCGGTGTCCGGGGCACGTTTACTCAACCGACTTGGGATCAAAAATAATTTTTTTTAACGGTTAAAAACACAAACTGTGAGCAGCAACTAAATATACCAATTTTGACTCCATTAACTGCTTCATAAAACCGCAATGTCCAAAATTTCCTAAGTTAAAACATAAAAATTAGAAAATTCATTGCAAAAAATCCTCATAAACGTGCTCCGGACTACCCTACCTTGAAAATATTATTAAATTGATTGAACAAGTATATTCGACCATTTTGAACCCTAAACATGCTTGGAGCATGTTATCCACCTATCTTTTAAGCAAATAGTGCTCAGTTGGAAAGAGCTCGGCTGGAGGGTTCCGATGGCATAATTCTTAATGATGAATACCCGATGATAGACTCCATGAGTGTAACAGACCCCCTAAATGTGTTATGACTGTGGTGTCCAACCTACGGCCCACGGGACACATCCAGTCCACGAAGCTGATCAGTGTGGCCCGTTGTTTTGCTTAATGTTGCAAATTGAAAAACACGATTGCTGACAATGTTTCAAATTTGGAGCAAACTATTCAGAAATTGCTTTCTGAAAGACAGATGCATTTTAATTAAAAAAAAAAAAACATAGTAACTGACAACAACAATTACTAGATTTTAATTTTCTTTCCTTTTCCACATTTTCATCTATTTATTTAGAAAATGTTACATATTTTGAAATTTCATATGCGTTCTGGCCCGCGAGAATCATTTTAATACGAGTTGCGGCTATCGTGGGGGGAAAAGGTTGGGCTTCACTGTTTTATGATGTTGCTATCCGTCTAAGAAAATCATAATTACCTTTTAAAGGCCTTTCCTAAATTTATTTTTTGGCTCTTTTGGACGAACACAGAATTAATTCACTTTTGGTTTTGCTCGAAAAATTACTTTTTGTACATTTTTGTACCCACCAACGGAAATGAAGAAGTCAATATCGGAAAAAAATAAAATAATTGGCTGCTCATAATGAAAGTCTTAAATCTGGAACGAATGAAGCTTTATCCTTTGCTTCCTGTTTTTTTTTTTTTTTTTTTTTTTTGGGGGGGGGGGGGGTACTCATCTGAAAAGGAGAAAATGCTGAGAAAATAAATGAAGGGCTACGGAAAAAGTGTCAAGAAATTTGGTTGGCTTTGAAGTACAGTTGGGAAATTAGCAGGATTTTGAGGTAGTGTTTCTGACATAATTGGGTCTCGAGAATAGTGGCAATGAGGTAGGTCCTTTGTACTTTGGTTGTTTTCTTGTAGGTCATCTGAATTTGAGAAAGAGCTGATCAGGTTGCGAACTTTTGAGGGAGTATAAGAGAAGCTTATAGCTACAGTGCTGGCCAAATTATTAGACTAAAGAGTTTTTTTGTTTTTTGTACACTATTTGTACTGAAATACTATTTATTTTACTGTAAAAGTACAGTACATACTGTACACTGATTATAACGTTATTTTAGCATAATTTAATGTTTGCAGGTGGCAGCACTGTCTGCTTTGTTTATGTTCTTTGTTTATCTACCTACCAGGAACATAACCTCAATCAGCTTAAACAGTTCACTAGTTTTTTTTATTAGTGTGTTCTGTTATATTTAAAGTTTGTTTTAGGTAATTAGTGAGTATGTGTATGTGAGTATATATAATAGTGAGTATAAACAATGTTTTACTTCCTTTTTTAGAAAGGTAAGAAATGGTGTAAACCTTGTAAAAAGTATGCCAAACAGGCTTAAAATGCTCATCAAGCACAGGGAATGCATACTAAATATTAGATAATTATTTCACTGTTCGTTAATGCGTCTATAGTTATGTAATAAATAAAGAATTTGCTTTTAAAACAGCCTTAGTCTAATAATTTGGCCAACACTGTACGTGAGAGCATTTGAGGGTCGGATAAGATGATAAACGAGCAATCCATTCGTCATCTTTATCGCCCATACCAGCAATTCTTCATCTTACCCCATTCTGCAGTTAATGTTTTGAGTTTATTTTTCGGTAACGTAGTCAATCGTCAACATCCTATACCACACATGGTTTTTGCATTACAATTTGTATTTTAGAAACAATTAATGGAAGGAAAAAAAATAATTTACCGTCGTCGGATGATTCCTTACGTTGTGAAGTCAAAAAGTTATCATCACAAACCAAAAAAATCCATCTTGCTGGTTACGGCTCGCAAAGCAATTCATTCCGACATCACTAGTAGTGAACTTCGTTGCACAACATCTCAAAATCAAAATCTGCTTTGACAGTTGTTGATATGAATGAAAAATTTACAGAGATGGTAAATTTGTCATTTTACCCGATTCGCCATTTTACCCTTTAGTCCAAATATATTCTTGAATTATGAAAATTTTCCCCAATGTATCTGAATAATATTTCATCTATCAAATGTCGGCGAAAATAAAGCACAATATTGTTGGAGAGGGCGGTTACATATGCGTCTAAACAAACTTTTAGATAAAATGCATTTGTAGTTTATACTTGACTTTTAATTTAAACTTTCGCTTCACCACCAAAATAAAAATGAATGGTTTCTGAAACTTTTACAAATTTTGCATCATTTATCAAATAGTTTTTTTTTTTTTTTTTTTTTTGGCATGTTTGACACCACAAATCACACAAATTACCTTTCCCAGTGGACACCCGTACTAGGAAAGTTACTGCTTTTGATATGCATATTTCGAAACAAACAAGAGAAAAGGTAGCAATAGTAAAAGTTTTCCTCCAAGAAATTTTAAGGTTACTTTTTTTTTGGAATAGAATAAAGTATTTATTTCGTATGTGTATATGAAATCTAAAATTTTTCTGATACTTACGCTCACACCTTTCATTTTGCTCTTGGAAACCATCACAGCAAACAGCAGTCGTTTCATTTTTTATTTCATATTCGGTGTAATATTCAGTGGCATATATCATTCTGTAGATGAAACAAATTATTGATTTTTTGCATCAACACTGATTCAGTCATAATTACTGCCACACGACTTGAAGATCGTTTTAAATTCATTCTCTGGGAACTCAGATTTCATATTTTGTCGTCTGCTTTTATTGCAAAAGTTTATGCAGAATCAAATTAATTTGTTTTATAGTGAGTAGTGAGTGGTCTTTTTTTTCGAATTAGATATCCGTTTGTTATTATTTTAATATTCAACTTTTAACGCTTAGATTCGTTTACTAGTAATGAGTCGTATTTATCTATTTTTTCGGATTAGATATTCTTCATACGTTATTACTTTATCATATAAATGTAGTCCCTTAGGTATGGTAATAACTATTTCTTGTATCGTATCAATCTTAAGAATTTCTCATACCAAAGGTATTTTAATGAATCCATTTCGAATATGTTTAACGTTTTCATTCTTTCTCCATCAAAATACATTGTTTTTTTTTACTTTTTTTAATATTACAATTTAGATACGGCACCTTCTTGATCATTTATTTATTTATTATTTATATTTGATGATTGCTTTACGTATTACGGTGCAAATTTTAAAATATTATGATTCATTACTGTTATATTTGTTGGATTTTTAGAAGGATAAAAAATTTGGAAAGGTAAACAGAAATTTAGGCAACATTTTGACTTTAAGAAACACAGTGTGATATTTGACTGCACTCCTCGACTGCAAAAACTTGAATTTGTCAGAAGCAAATTCAAGTTAGTATTTGACTTCATCTTATTTATCTGTTGATTTCATTTTTGGTATCAATAAGTAAAAAATTCGTAAAAATTGAGCAAAAATAAACTTTTTACTGATAAAAAGATTATGCAGGAAATACTTTTACGTGCTTCAGTAAAAAAAAAATGTGGGCGTTAATTTAAATCTTGTTTCATGTTCATTTCAATCAATCCAGTTGGGCGTTCATAAAAACCTTAATGACGAAGACTAGATAATTAAACGATAAAAGAGTAAAATAACCAAATAACGCGGATAATTTCAAATAGTTACGTTGTAAAGTAACAAATAACAACGTCAGAAAAGCACAAATTTGCTGATAACTGCAGACACGTGTTTCGGTATTAGAGGGAACGCCTTTTTCAGTGCCAAAAGTAATGAGCCTATGGATGAAAAACATCCGACAAAAACCAAGAGCAGATAAGCATACAGCTTAAAAGACCAAAATAGCGGATTAGCCAAACACCAATGAGAAAAGTGTAAACCAATCTTTTGAGCTGTATGCTTATCTGCTCTTGGCTTTTGTCCGATGTCTTTCCATCCATAAGCTCATTACTTTTTGCAGTGAAAAAGGCGTTCCCTGTAACGCCGAAACACGTGTCTGCAGTTATTTGCTAATTTGTGCTTTTCTGACGTTTGTATTTCTTACTTTACTATTCTGCACAAAAGTATTTATTTATCTTATTTATCTTAGTTATGTTGTCTTTCAAAAACTGGCCGAATATTATACATAGGTCATTTGCAAGTTGATAACCCTCAGCCACGTACCACTTTGTTTTGTCTTATATTCAACAAACTAAACAATACATTTTTCTGTGTAACGGCGCTCAAAATTAACTGAACTGAAAAAGCAACAGATGACATTTGAAAATGAGAACAACGCTGGAAAAATCTCCTACGATTTTAAAAGGTTACAAAGAAAGTTTGAACACGTACTTGAACCGTGTGCACAGTGGTGGTACCGCAATGCAAGGTTTATAGTAACGGTGCAAGATTTGCTTCACTCTCGATAATGTGACTGGAGTCTTTGAACTGAGAGAAGAATGAGAAAAGGAAAATTAACCATTACATATATAATACTTAAAGTCCCCTTTCAAAATATTGTAAAAAAAAGAACCACGGGTCAAAATGATACCAAATTTGAACTGATGGGGGTAACGGTATGGAATCAGAAAAAAAAAAATTCTAAAGAAGTGAAATCTAGAAGAGGGGAGAAATTAATTGCTTCGACATCATTTAAAGATGTTGCTGCAGCACTACAAGAATGACATTTTTCTTATGTCATACAGTTTCTCCCATCTTTAGGTGCATTTAGTTCAAATTTGAAGTCAGCCTTAGTGGTTCATCTTATGCAGCATTTTTGAAGCGAGACTTGAACTATAATCAACCTGTAAAATAAATTTATATTTGATTTTTCACACTTTAGATGCACAAAAAATTAAATGAACAAAAAGTTGTTAATTCTGGTATTCCACTCCTATTTCTATTATTTTTAAACATGCAGGGGGGCATACACAGGATTTGAATAGAAAGGCCACATTCAGCTTAAGGGCAGTGATTTTTCCATCTCTGGTACAGTAGGTGCGTTGAGTGAATCTAATGGAATTGAACTAATTTTAAGTGACCTCACTTCTGTTGCTTTTCTGGCTCAACTACTGTTCTCTATGGTTTTGTTACTGTAATAGGTATGGTTCTAGAGCTTTTTGAAGGGAAATTTTTGATGCGAGGGCTTTGAAACTCGGATCCGCAACCTTTTGTGTGGTGGAAGTGGCATAGTTGTTTTTTAATTGTTGCCAAAAACAATGAAAAATGATAGCAATTACAGAATCAATTTTATTAATAAATTTAAAAATTAACTTCAAGACAGCAGGCATATAGTTGTGGATTTGAGTCATTTTAAAGTTTTCAAATAAATGCAAGTTTTTGAAGATTTCTTTGATTCAAATCAAGTCATCAGTTTAGAAGCATAATCTAAATTGCTTAAGTTCTTGAAATTAGTCTGGTAACTTTTACTAACAAAATTATTTAATAATTACTATTATATTTCATTGTTCTCGGCAACAGTTATAAAGCGAATTTAGTGGACACTTTAGTTTTCTCGTTGTTTATAATCTATTTTCCTCATTACAGTATGCAATTTTATTGTGAATATGCCTATCTCAGGCGTGGAAAAACGAATTTCACTCCTATCGCGAGTCTTTATAACACGATTTTTATTTATTTATTTATTTATTTATTTTATTTATTTATTTATTTATTTATTTTATTTTATTTTTTATTTATTTTTTATTTATTTATTTATTTATTTTTTCTTTTTTTTTTTTGCCAATTTGGCTTGCA
This sequence comes from Uloborus diversus, assembly GCF_026930045.1. Taxonomy (NCBI): domain Eukaryota; kingdom Metazoa; phylum Arthropoda; class Arachnida; order Araneae; family Uloboridae; genus Uloborus; species Uloborus diversus. The sequence goes on from NC_072731.1 coordinate 133,015,919, forward strand.
TAAAACAAACACAAAAAAAAAAAAATACTCGTCATGCACATTGGACAAACATGAACAAAAACTAATTTTGAATGGCATATTTATTATCCTCAGAAAAGTGATATACAGAAGAACCTTTCACGTGGAGATACGGAAGCTGATTATTTCTTCTTCTTCTGGTTGCAAAATGCAAAAAAAAAAAAAAAAAAAGGAAAAAAAAATGTTTTCCACAATGACGCTAAATCTCGTCTATATTTTATTTCCCACTAGCTGCATTGTCCGGCTTTGCCCGGTCTGCCTTGAAAAAAACCATTGTGTTAGGTGAAGTATCTTCAATAACCAGGATTAAATGAAAGGAAAAAAAAACCATCATGCAAAATTTTCTCGCCGAACAATGACGACAGATACTAAAATACTTTTAAGAAATTAAAATAAAATGAGAAAGATGGATTTAAAATGCGTAGCCATGAAAACACAAAATAAAATAAGTTTAAGAATTGAAGATGAGAAAGATGGAAATAAGCAATGAATTCAAAAAGCGTTACCGTGGAAACTCAAAATAAAATGGTTAAAAACATGAATAGAGAACAGATTTTTGAACTTCATTTAATTCGCTTGTAACTTTTTTTCTAATGGAGATAGAGGGTTAAACTTTCGACCTTAGGTCGAGTTAGATCTGGAGTAAAAAAACAGCTCTTTCCAATGCTGTCAAAAAAAAAAACTGTGGGACAATTCCTTCACTTTTTATTGATGGATTTAATGAAGAAAGTAGTGCCTAAATTTCAGCTAAGCCTAAAAAAATTCGAGCTAAAAACGTAAAAAACTCCCGCCGCAATTAAGTTAGAGCATTGGAACAAATTGCGTAGAACGCGCAAAATTCTTCCCTTTCCAACGATATGTAATATTACTATTTGCGAGTAATTTTTCACCCCATATTCGGGAATTTATGTAAAAATTGGGCCTAAATTGGAATAAAAAAAGAAGTATTCATCGAATTGTTTTCGAACTGGTCTGCAAACCTTCTCAGGACTTAAAGGAACAAACTGTGAAAATTTCAGCAAAATCGGCCGGGTAGTTCTCGAGTTTTGCGAGTTCAAACAAACAGACGCTTTTTGGAGACTTCATTTTATACTATGTAGAGAAGAGATTATTAAAGGAAGATAAAGTTCTGAATGGAAAAAATATTTTTGCAAAGGGACAAATAAATACAAAACAATAATATTATGAAATAGGAGGGAAATCATTCAACATAAACGCAGCAAATTCTTTAGCAAAAATACTGACATACTTTTTTAGATAAGTCTTTTAAAAACAGCACATGAAATTTATATTTATTATTGCTTAATGATTATTACCAATTCTGTAGAAAATATGTTTTACGCCTATAAATTTTCTATCTTCAACTTACTTTTCACTGATTGTCTTACAGTGCTAGAAACATAAAAATTTATAACTTCTACAGCTTTAAGCATTACTATATTTATTCATCTTATTCATTAAAATTTGAAGGACGTGTGTACAGCACACTTTTGTCATAGAAAGAGCACTTTTTACGGGGAGTTTGTGGAAAAGGGAAGTGTTTCTGCTGCTGTATCACTTTGCATTGCGGTATTGCGACGGTAATCCGTCAACTGATCATGTTTTGGGAAATGATCAATTGAGATTTGACTCCAGTTGATTCAAATCTCTCTTTTGGGGGGGGAGTGTATTTTCCATTTTGGAAGGGGTATCTTCCCTCCGTTGCTTCCGTCTGGATACGCCCATGATACAGATTGAACATACGAGCCGTTTATTTCGAAAGTAGGGTAAATCCATTTTTGAAAAGAAAAGAAGATAATGGTAATTCCAGGTAGATCAACCGTGTAATGAAATAAAAAAGGAGATTATGTTCTGGTGCAATTTGCATTGTAAGTTTCAGTTGATCGTAATGACGCGTAGCTTTTTGTCAAAGGAAAATTAATTTAATAACCATACAATCAGATGCAAAACCACCATTTTGCTTCATTTTTTAAAAGAATAAACAAAATTATAACTTACCTCGTAACTTTTAAACAAATTCCAGTACCTTGAGACGAGAGCTTTGCGTCAGAAAAAAACGCCAACCCAAGTACAAAAAAGGCAATTGCAAAGAATGACATGACCCTCTCAGAAGCCTTCATACTGAACAAAAACAAACTAAATTTGTAAGATTTTTTATAAAGTAAAATCAAAGAACATTGCTGAAAATGTAAATGGAGAGAAAAAAATAAATATTTTTACCATGCCTCTATGCACACACACATACGGGAAATCACACAAATAAATACAAAATATATATAGAGAGAGGAAGACTGGCTATGTTGTAACACTGCCTAAATTTGATCTCAGTCATAAAAACTGCCATAAAACTCTGTGCTACATTTAATCAGTGGAAAAGCAAAGCTTTAGATATTTAGGCTTCGAAGATAAAGCTTCATCCGTTATTGAATCGCGCAGCTTGTGTTACAACGTGATTTATTTTTAACGCTTCTGAAATCCTATTTCGAGTACTTCTATGTTGTTGAATAATACCAAGACTTGTAAACTGAAGTGTTATTATAGTATCATAAACTGTATATAAATATGGCATTGCAATTATGTCTTTGCATGCGTAATGATAACAACAATTATTAGTCGTTAACTTTTTTTTTTCCTTTTCTATATTTTCTCATGTAATTATTGTTCTTATTTTCAATATTTTTAAATTTTATTTGTAATCTGACCCACGAGAATCATTTTAATATGAGGTGCAGCGGTGCAGCAATCGAGTAGAAAAACGTTTTACACCAATGATCTATAACACTGCGTGACACAATTTTTCAACACTAATAATGTTACTTATAATGAATTAAGGTAACAGTAGTGGACAGTGCTAATAGTTCTTCAGTAGTGACCACTTCAAGGTTTGTATTAGAAAAAATAGGGTTCCAGGTCTCCCAATGGATTCAAAAGTGCACCTTTGAATCCATTGAGAAACCCGGAATCCTATTTTTACCCGACTGCGCGTGCGCGACGCAAAGGAGTACTAATGTGTTTATAAGTCTATGTATGTATGTTTGTTCCTATGTGGCGTTCTGCAGGCTGAACGCCTTGACCAATTTTGGTAATTCTTACTTCAATCGATTTTTTCTTAACCTTGGGAGTGTCACTAAATACATGACAGTAATCAAAATTCACCACTCCTTCTGATGTACATCCTTTCAGGTGTTGTTTACATGTATTCTGTAAGGTAATAAAAAATACATCATGTGTAAGGAAGGCAAGACACTCAGATTGTAGTCCTCATCAAAATAAACCCGTGCAATAAGCACCAAAAGAAAGAAAGTCTACTAATTCGATTTTCATCTCTAACATGTTGCATTTGATTTTGTCGTAATTCAGGGGACTGAGTTTCGTGACGTGTACTTTCTTAACAGGCTTTTTTAGTTTTGCGAGAAAGATATGACTGACGACGTTTCCTAGCTAGCGTTATCATGAGTTATACAGGCTGTTTATATAGCTGTACTGTAGTTGACTTAAGTTCGTGCATTTTTGCTGAAGGTCAAGTACATGTAGCTTTAAGCCGAGTTAGGTCCCTAGAGGGACTAATTATCAGTAGTTTAAACCACCGCAAGTTACTTAATAAACCTCACGATACAAACTCTCCCAATGTTAATGACAAGATTGCGAAATGTACCGTCTTATAATCATAATAACTAAATCAATGAAAATTAACTAAGAAGTGTAAAATAAAAAATTATTAAATAAAAACAAAAAACCCGACTGCGAACGAAACAAACTCAAAAGAAAATGTATAAGCCCAGTAGTTTAGAATGTTATTATGTACTACTGAATAACTGCACAATTGAAATAGTTTTATAATCGTGCACAGATAAGACAAATCATAAATTCAAAAGCAGAATAGAAGGATCGACAGTCGGGGCCCATTCAAATTTTACGGGGTTACTTGATTAAGAAAGGAATGGGCTCCGACTGTTGATCCTTCTATTCTGCTTTTCACTTTATGTTTTGTCTTACTTGCGATTATAAAACTATTTCAATGGTGTAGTTATTCAGTAGTACTTAATAACATTCTAAGCTACTGAGCTTACACATTTTTCTTTTTAGTTTTTTTTTTTTTGGTTTTTACGCAGTCGGTTTTTTTTTTTTTTTTTTTTCAAATATAAATCTTGAAGTGGATACAACTGAAGTACTACTGAGCACTGTCCACTACTGGTGTACTTACCTTATTTATTCAGTTGTAACCAAAATTACCCAATGGTGTGGGTGTACTACACGTTACGTTTATTAGTTATAGTGTTTCTTATTTTCATACCCCATCGTTTATAATACTATTCAAAGGAGCGCTAAACATTAATTTTAATAATTAGACATATATAGCAGCTTAAAGAATGCATGGTTTGGCCGTTTACATGATGCGATGCCAAAATGAAACCTCGAAACAAGTGTATGCAATAATTTTGTGCGTCAAAACGTTGTTGATTATCATACAGTTCATTTTTTCGATTCAATACCCCCGATAGCAGAATTTTTTCACCAGCTTGCGACACAGATTAAATATCAATAAATATTTTTCAATTAAAAAAAACCGACTTCAAAAAACAAAAAGGAACTGAAAAGTAAAAAATAATGGATCATACTTACATACGATTTTTTACCCAAACGTATAAATCAAATTTATTTTACTATTCCTGTACAAAAATCAACTAAACTAAACACCCAATTTAAAAATTAAACACTGATTTTTATTACCGTACGATGAATTATTTTAATACCTAACTAATTATATACGATCTCTTAATTTTTAATAACCTTTTGAAGTCGGAGCCTCCTCTAAACTACTACCTAACGTAACCGACAACCCACGTGAGTTGAACACGAACTAAATGCGAAATTGGTCTTTAAATCTAAAGAAACTCAGTTACGTTAGGAGGCCTCGACTTCAAAAGGTTATTAAAAATTAAGAGATCGTATATAATTAGGGTAGACCGACCAGTGAGTGAACACCACCCAGTGAATGAACAGCGCGTCATTTAAAAAAAAAAAAAATAAGCTTCCAAAAAATAATTTCTGAAGAAATTCACTACAAAAGCGTTCTTTATTGATATTCTAAGCTATCTGACACCTGATTGGTTATTTTGGATACGTATTTTTTTCCTGGAAAAAATTTGAAATTTTTACTTCCGTGAATCATTCTTTCTCTCTTTTAAAATAATAAGGCTGGTTTCGTGCTAGCAATTATTTTGATACATATAATGTTTATCGATCAATTTTATTTTTTAACTCTACGAAAGAAAAATTAAGTATACATATTTAGGCTATGGATTTAAATTGTTTCAGTCTATGCAGAATGCGTAGATTTTCACGTAGAGGGATGTTCAGTCACTGTTTATGAAAAATTGCGAAAACCCAGTGAATGAACATGACAAAATTTCTTTTGATTTAAAATGAAATTTGAAGTTTCTTTGAGATATTTTCATTTTCGTACTTTTTTGTAATGCAGATAGTTTTATATCCTTATTTATTTATGTATTTCATTATATATTTTAGAATTTCTTTATTTTTGTCTTTGTAAACAATGCACTTTTTACTAAGTTTTATCTTTCTATATCTCTATCTGTATATTAACCTATCTACCTACATCTATCTTTCTATATCTTTATCTCTCTTGATAGATAGACAGGTAGATAGAAAGATAGAGAAATAGAAATATATATACAAAGAGAGAGAATAGATAGGTAGATATGTATGTATGTTTGTATATAGATAGATAGATAAATAAATAGAGGAAGATATAGAGATAGATATATAAAAAATAAGAGGTAAATAGATATATAGGTAGATAAATATAGATAAATAAGTAGGTAGATAGATCGATAGATTTATTGATAGATAAATAGATAGGTAGATAGAGAGACTAATATAGAGATAGATAGCTAGGTAGAGAGACTGATATAGAGATAGATAGTAGGTAGATATATAGACAGGTAGATAGACCGATAGGTATAGATTGGTGGATAGATATAGATAGGTATACTGATAAGTAGATAGATAGATAGATAGATAGATAGATAGACAGGTAAAAAAGAAGGTAGATAGATAAATAGATTGATTAGGATAATAGATTGGTAGATATTTAGATGTACAGACAGATAAATAGGTAGATAGTTAGGTAGATAGACAGATAGATAAGTAGATAGATATATAGATAAGTAGATAGATAGATAGATAAGCATATAAATAAGTAGATAAGTAGATATATAGATAGATAAGTAGATAGATAAACTGATAAGTAGATAGATAGATAGATAAGTAGATAGATTGAAAAATAGATAAGTACATTGATAAATAGGTAAATAGACATAGAGATAGATACGATATATAAATAGATAGATAGATATATAGATAGATAGATAGATGGATAGATAAGTATATATATAAGTGGAAAGATAGATAAGTAGATACGTATATAGATAAGTAGATATATATATATAAATAGATAGATAAGTATATAGATAGATAGAAAAATAGATAAGTACATTGATAAATAGGTAAATAGACATAGAGATAGATAGATACGATATATAAATAGATATATAGATAAGTAGATAGAAAAATAGATAGAAAGGTATATTGATAGATGGATAGAGATATAAAAAGATAGATATAGATAGATAGATATAGATAGTTACATAAATAGATAGATAGATAAATACATAGTTATATAGATCTCAAAGAAACTTAGTTTCTTTTTGAATTAAAATTTATCATGTTTATTCACTGGACCAATTTGTGTTCATTTACTGGTTTGAGGTGTTCATTCACTGGGTCGTTGTGCCATTTTTCCTTTAAACACCTAAAAAAGTCGGAAGCAGTACCATTTAAGTTCCCGCGATTTTTTAGAGATATTTACATAGATCAATTAAAATGTTTTAGCTATCACGATATGTATAGTATAGAATTTAAAATTACTAGGATTTTTAAAAAATGAAATTGTGCTTAAGTGTTCATTCACTGGTCGGTCTACCCTAGTTAGGTATTAAAATAATTCATCGTACGGTAATAAAAATCAGTGTTTAGTTTATGATTGGGTGTTTAGTTTAGTTGATTTTTGTACAGGAATTGTAAAATAAATTTGATTTATACGTTTGGGTAAAAAATCGTATGTAAGTACGATCCATTATTTTTTACTTTTCAGTTCCTTTTTGTTTTTTGAAGTCGGTTCTTTTTTTAATTGAAAATAATTTATTTTTTGCTTTTTAGTGGTGTAAATATAAAATAAGTACGTAGGGTAGAGTATGTGGTTCACTCTTTACGTACATCTCGAGTGAGAAAGCACAGGAGTCTGAAAACAGCTATGATGAACAAAATAGAGAAAGAAAAAGAGCACAGCGTCTCGGAGACTTCCGAAGACTGAAGAAATGCTTTTTCAAATGCGCAATTATTTACAAAGAAAATTGTCTTCATCATCAGTTTGACTTTATTAAAGTATGCTTTCCGAAAACAATTCATGAGTCACTAAAAAACAACCTAAATCGCTTTGATTTTGCCCATAAAATTTGAAGAGTTTTCTTGATTTTTCAAGGATTCCAGCTTCAGATACTGATTTTATAACCATGAGATCACCTGGGAAGTATATACCTTTTCAAACGAGAGAAAAAAAAAGAATTTTCCAAATTGGTCTATGCGTGTTTGAGTTTACAGGGGACACATACACAAAAAGATTCTGACGAATTGAGAACGTCCTTTTTGAAGTCGGTTAAAAAAAGAAAAATTCTTAATGCGCATAGCATTTTATACGATTGGCACTAAAAACTGATCTTTGTTCCTCTACAGGATTTATTTGTGCGTTAATCCAGTTAGAGTCATTTAAATGTCAATGATTTTCCTAACTATTTTATATTTCACAATAATACGTGTCACGTAACTCGTGAAAAAAAATCACATTTCTCTTTACTAGGCCCCGTTAGAGATCAAAACCACACTAGAAACAGAGTATCTACTGTGATGTTGTGTATTTGAAGATCAAAATACTACTAGAACAATGATACTAAATGAATTTCATGTTTGCTTCAGAGGAGTTTTTATTCAAAAATAGCGATATGACTACGAATGATTGATGCAGGGGAAATAGTTACACTGTAACAAATTTCGGAAACGTTTGTGAATATATCGGAAACGTTTCCGAAATAGTAGGAATCCTTCATCCAATAGCGAACTCCTCATTATTCAGAAAGCTTTTTGTTATTTCAAGAAATCCAGACGCGGAAGTGATGACGCAACGCTTCGAAACATATTTCATCCTTCCAACACGGGCGCCAATGAGTCAGAAATAACGATAAATTATTTTTTTCTTGCCTATGGTTGCTGCAGTCAGCAACTCTTTAGCATTGGATTGCTTGTTATTTCATGTCTATGTGTCGAAATTAATTTTACGCCTTTGCATTTTGGACTGCCCTTGATTTTTTAGACGATGTACGCAGCTATTAAGTTAGTTAACAACCATTTGCTTTCCAGTGCGACTATAATTAGATATATATTGTGTGTTCAAGCGTGAATAGTTTCAACACCCGTGTTTATACTTAATGAAACGAACCCTTTGGATTACTTATTCAGTTGTAATGGAGGTACTTAGATTTTCTTCCGCTCATGTTCACTTGTAAGTATTAATGAATATTTTGAAACATGTTGTTATATACCTTTATATTTTTGTTGATTTGCATTTGATGAGGCTCCAATTGTAACTGTTTTTTGGTTTATCGAATTAATTTAAAGTTATCCTACATACCTATGTGCGCGGTGTATTATTTGTTGTAACCAACTGAAACTGATTAATTACGCAAAAGAAATAAGATTTATATTTGAGAAGCAATCACAGAAAAGTTATTTCGAAATACTTGGATGTACATACATTTTGGTTCAAAAAGAAAAAAAATCAATTGTTTAATTCATTAAAAATATGGTAATGCAAATGTTTTCTAGTATTGTAATATGCTTCACAAAAAATGTGCCAGTATTATTTATCTTTTTTATTGTAATTTATTCATTCATTTAAAAAATATTTATACCATTAGAAAATGACCCAGTTATCTATTAGTAAGCAACATAGTTATGCAATTTATTCACGTGCTTATTCATTTTGTTAAATGTGGTTGACAATAAAAAATTCCTTGACATTAGTTGTTCGGTAAATAACATTTCCTTCGTGGATATTCTAGTTTAATGTAGGACAGTCAGGAGGAATGAGTCAGTGGCAAAAATGGAACAGCTGCATTTATGCCGAAATAAAAATTAATATTATTTCATGTCATTGTTTTAAAAGTGATCATTTTTTAAATACTATGTTATTAATATACAATGTTTCATATGGGGAGAAGACGAGGGGCGTTCACCACGCAAACTGTGCCATTGACATTTTCAAGGGGTTGCTTTTTTTTAAGGGGGGTGCCTTTATAGAATTTTATGGGTGCACCATCACTCTTATGGTGGGGGGGGGAATCTCATATATATGAAATGGAATAATCATGTAATAGAGTTCAATGTTTTAATAAATAAAATATATAATGCATTTTGCGCACACTGTAAAAATAAAATCAGTAACCTATTTTGATTAAGTATTTATATTTGTGATGAACTGGAAAAGGGCAAGAACAGAAGAATCAACCCGAATGATTCCAAGCAGGAGGGCTTGGTGTCATATTTAAATTCACCAATTTCTCTGTTGGTACTTTTCGGTACACTTTGTTCGCCAGAGAAATTGACATGAGGTGAACGAATTCCGGAACGTGAAGGGTAGGTAAGTTCTGTCAAATTTTATTCGAAAATAAAAGCTATCTAGTTTGATACGAGATATGTTTTAAAGTTCTGCATTAAAAATACAATATGGTGATAATTTTGTCTTGAAAATATTGAGAGAAAAACTGAAGTTTAAGATTGTTTAACAAACAATCCCTCTTTTGAGAAAGTACCCCCCTCCCCTCTGCTGACGATTTTGTGATTAAGAACGAAACTACTATATTATTTCATAAATTTTCAAAAATTTATAACTGCGCATATGTTATGCTGTTAACCATGCTATTTGTCATTAGAAATTCAGAAAAAAAAATCCACGAATGATTCTACAATTGCTTGTTTCATTGCTCTTATATATGAAAGAATTGAAACTGATATAGTATGCAATAGTACAGTAAAAAATGATATTTTAGAAAAAATCACGGAAAAAGCATTCCGAAATTCTCGGAAACGTTTTTGAAAATTGTTTGGAGAATTCCGAAATACTCGGAAACGTTTTCGAAACTTTCATGAACCACAGCTGCACAGAATACTCAGAAACATTTCTGGAAATTACGGAGAGAGGATTCCGAAATACTTAGAAAAGTTTCTGAAAATTACAGAAAGAGTATTCCAAAATACTCAGAAACGTTTCTGAAAATTACAGAAAGAGTATTCCAAAATACTCAGAAACATTTCTGGAAATTACAGAAAGAGGATTCCGAAATACTCAGACACGTTTCTGGACATTACAGAAAGAGAATTCCGAAATACTCAGAAACGTTTTTGAAAATTTCATGAACCGCAGCTGCACGATATACTCAGAAACGTTTCCGGATTTTTTTACAGTGTAGGGAGGAAGGTATTCCCCCAAAGGAAGAGCCCCCTTAAAAAGGAAAAATACCCCTCAAAACACCCTCCCTCGCCTATAAGGGGACACCCCTGACTAATATTAATGTTTTATAGTACTTTCTTTAACACTGAGTAAAGAAAGTACCTTTGTTTTATGGGAGGCACTTTCTTTAACAATGGATTTTATATTTAATCGTTTGATGTTGAAATTGAATGAAATTTATTATTTTTTGCCCATAACTTTTTTCTAAAGAACAAATATGGTGGAGCAAAGGTTTGGGACCTAAGTTAGATCAGTTCTATCCATTAAGCAAAAAAACCATAAAAATCGTTTCACTAAGTGAGACGCTATGAATTTACATACAACAATGCGCAAGTAAGAAATTTGAAGAGTTCCCACGATTCCACTAGGATCCCTCACACCCGGACTTGAAGACCATTAGATGACCGGGAGAAGTATACCGTTTCAAACAGAAAAAGAATTTTCCTAATCGGTCCAGGCGTCTTCTAGTAATCGGGGAGCATAGTACATAAAAAAATTCCAACTAAGTCTGTAAATTAATATTATCCTAACTGTAAATTAAGCTGACGGCGTCATGAAATATTAAATCTAGAATACTAGTCAAACTTCAGAAATCGAACGCCAGTTACGATATATTTATTAAGGAACATAAATTTAATCTTCGGAGGGAGCGGCGGTGGGATTTTTGTCTTAAATTCCCCTTGAATTAACACTAAATATGTTTCAAAACTGAAATGTAAAAAAAAAAAAAAAACTTTGATAACTAAATAAAGTTATTTATTAGCAAAAAAAATAATAAAAAATTAATTAATTCAACTATTTTCGTAGCAAAATGCATTTAATTTACTTATTTGCTACATGAGTAAGAAATACATTAGTAAGACAAAATTAAAATTAGCAGGCGGCGCCGTGAAAATCAAACCCCGATGCGAGAGAATTATATACGTATTGTTCAAAACAAGATAGTACCTCCGTCGAAAGAATGCACCGTTCACGCCTAAACCACGTGACCTCCTGTGACGTATCACGCAGTGACGAAAGCTGGTCTACGTAGTCACAACGTGTGAAATTTAAAGTTTCTTAGATTTCTCCGGGACCCCTCAACAGATCCAGACAAAATCAACATGGAACCATCTGGGAAGCATACCCTTCCAAACAAAAAAAGAATTTTTCAAATCGGTCCAGTATTCTTGAAGTAATACGAAAAAACACATATAAAGCCGCAACCCGAAATCATAACCTCCTTTTTTGAAGTCAGTTAAAAATTCTGCAAGATAAACCAGCATTAAATCTTAAAACCTAGATCGGTTCTTAGAAATGTTTAAAAGTAAGATTCTAATACAAGTAGGGGTAAAGTGGGTACAGTGAGACAGCAAGAACAGCGAAACAGCAGCAATTTATTTTCTGTGTAGCTATTTCCAGACTGCAAACATTTTTGCAAAGTCAAATCAACGTGCTGTGAACATTAATTTAGAAAGAAAATTGCGTTTAGATCTAAGTAGAGCCGCTATACACTGTAAAAAATCTCGGAAAACTCTCTGAATATACAAAAAAGTTTTCCGTAATACACAGATTCGTACGCCCTCCGCAGTTTTCTGCTATAATCAAAAACGTTTCCCGTTTAGCAAGAAAGTAAGAGTCGACGCATGCGCAGCTCTCACGGCAATTTTATAGTCCAGCAGCAAAACTAAACTGAAACTTTCGAAAGCACGCAATGAAAACAAGTGCTGACTCATGTATGCGAAGTAACACTCATCAAGGGGATTAGTAGAAGTTTTGTTCCTCGCATGAATTCACTGAAGATAATTTTAAAGTCTTATATTTTCTTGCATATGTATCGTCATGAGATTGAATTTGAAGCTATGTCACTTATTTTTAAGTACGAAGTGCAAATTCTCGACGCATGCTCGCGGAAGGAATACAAACTGAAATTAAAAACCAAATAACTGCCGAGAGGACGCCATCTAAATTCATTGCGTCGCATAACTTGTGTAGGTAATTCACTTTTTTCTTGGATACTTTTCTTCTTTCTACACCAAATGGGTAATTTTTGTTGGCAGAATTTTATTCTGTCATAAAAATCACCTTTTTGGTGACCAAAGCCTGCAAAAGACCACCACCGACGAATAGGTAAGTCGCTTTGCAACTCTATTACTTTAAAGAGATTTAGTTCATATAAATCTCGTTAAAAAAAACTATTTTCTTCAGTATTATTTTTTGTTGTGAACTATTGCAATTTGAAAATATTTTACATTATATAGAACACATATTTAAAGTGCAAGTGTGTCTAGTTTTATTCTGTAAAATTTATGAATTGAAGATTATTAAAAAATTTAAATAAGTGTTATTGTGTACTTTGTTTTTATGTGTCAATCTCAGTTAATATTTGGCTGAACATTTATATATCAAGCATTATGAATTAAATGTTATAATATGCAAATTGTCAGGTTTGATAGTTCGCCTTTAAGGTTGCATGTTTTCATTCTCTTGTAAACAGTGTAGCTAGATTAAGTTTAAAAAAAAAAACTATTTCTTGTAATTAGGAACATAGTGCTTCAGTATTATCTAAATGACGATATCTCTTTAAATATTTGCATTAGCGAAACGCTTTAAATTAGTTAAATGTGTATTAATTTATTTAACAAATAGATACATATATGTATTTAAAAGTGTCTTCATTTTTTTCGTTTTACGAGCCTCAATTTTACCAAAAGCAAAAAAAAAAAAAAAAAAGTCTTAATAAAATAATTTTGTATTTTTACACCATATTAAAGTATTTGACTTATAATTTATATGATACTTTGATTTATAATGTATATGATGTTGCTTTTTCAAGGGGGGGTGGGCGCTTCATAGCATTTTATGGGTGCACCATCACTCTTATGGTGGGGGGGGGGGGTATTCTTGTATATATGAAAAGGAATAATCATGTAATAGAGTTCAATGTTTTAATAAATAAAATATATAATGCATCTTTCGCACACTGTAAAAATAAAATCAGTAACCTATTTTGAATAAGTATTTATATTTGTGATGAGATGGAAAAGGGCAAGAACAAACCCAATCAACCCGAATGGTTCCAGCAGGGGGACTTGGTGTCATATTTAAATTCATCAATTTCTCTGTTGGTACTTTTCGGTACACTTTGTTCGTCAGAGAAATTGACTTGAGGTGAATGAATTTAGGAACGCGAGTATTTCGGAATCCTCTTTCTGTAATGTCCAGAAACGTGTCTGAGTATTTCGGAATCCTCTTTCTGTAATTTTCAGAAACGTTTTCTGAGTATTTCGGAATCCTCTTTCTGGAATGTCCAGAACGTGTCTGAGTATTTCGGAATCCTCTTTCTGTAATTTTCAGAAACGTTTCTGAGTATTTCGGAATCCTCTTTCCGTAATTTCCAGAAATGTTTCTGAGTATTCTGCGCAGCTGTGGTTCATGAAAGTTTCGAAAACGTTTCCGAGTATTTCGGAATTCTCCAAACAATTTTCAAAAACGTTTCCGAGAATTTCGGAATCCTTTTTCCTTTATTTTTTCTAAAATATAATTCTTTATTATAGTATTGCATACCATATCAGTTTCAATTCTTTCATATCTAAGAGCAATAATACAAGCAATTTTAGAATCATTCGTGAATTTTTTTTTTTTTTTTTTTTTTTTGGAATTTCTAATGACAAATAGCATGGTTAACAGCATAACATATGCACAGTTATAAATTTTTGAAAAATTATGAAATAATCTAGTAGTTTCATTCCTAATCACAAAATCGTCGGGGAATTGGAGTGGGGGGTACCTTCTGAAAAGTGGGGATTGTTTGTTAAACAATCTTAAACTTCAGTTTTTCTCTCAATATTTTCAAGACAAAAACTATCAACATATTGTATTTTTAATGCAGAACTTAAAAACATATCTTGTATCAAACTTGATAGCTTTTATCTTCGGATAAAATTTGACAGGACTTACCTACCCTTCGCGTTCCTAAATTCATTCACCTCAAGTCAATTTCTCTGACGAACAAAGTGTACCGAAAAGTACCAACAGAGAAATTGATGAATTTAAATATGACACCAAGTCCCCCTGCTGGAACCATTCGGGTTGATTCTTTTGTTCTTGCCCTTTTCCATCTCATCACAAATATAAATACTTATTCAAAATAGGTTACTGATTTTATTTTTACAGTGTATTAATTTATTTAACAAATAGATACATATATGTATTTAAAAGTGTCTTCATTTTTTTCGTTTTACGAGCCTCAATTTTACCAAAAGCAAAAAAAAAAAAAAGAAAAAAAAGTCTTAATAAAATAATTTTGTATTTTTACACCATATTAAAGTATTTGACTTATAATTTATATGATACTTTGATTTATAATGTATATGATGTTGCTTTTTCAAGGGGGGGGTGGGCGCTTCATAGCATTTTATGGGTGCACCATCACTCTTATGGTGGGGGGGGGGGTATTCTTGTATATATGAAATGGAATAATCATGTAATAGAGTTCAATGTTTTAATAAATAAAATATATAATGCATTTTGCGCACACTGTAAAAATAAAATCAGTAACCTATTTTGAATAAGTATTTATATTTGTGATGAGATGGAAAAGGGCAAGAACAAAAGAATCAACCCGAATGGTTCCAGCAGGGGGACTTGGTGTCATATTTAAATTCATCAATTTCTCTGTTGGTACTTTTCGGTACACTTTGTTCGTCAGAGAAATTGACTTGAGGTGAATGAATTTAGGAACGCGAAGGGTAGGTAAGTCCTGTCAAATTTTATCCGAAGATAAAAGCTATCAAGTTTGATACAAGATATGTTTTTAAGTTCTGCATTAAAAATACAATATGTTGATAGTTTTTGTCTTGAAAATATTGAGAGAAAAACTGAAGTTTAAGATTGTTTAACAAACAATCCCCACTTTTCAGAAGGTACCCCCCACTCCAATTCCCCGACGATTTTGTGATTAGGAATGAAACTACTAGATTATTTCATAATTTTTCAAAAATTTATAACTGTGCATATGTTATGCTGTTAACCATGCTATTTGTCATTAGAAATTCAAAAAAAAAAATCCACGAATGATTCTAAAATTGCTTGTATTATTGCTCTTAGATATGAAAGAATTGAAACTGATATGGTATGCAATACTATGATAAAGAATTATATTTTAGAAAAAATAAAGGAAAAAGGATTCCGAAATTCTCGGAAACGCTTTTGAAAATTGTTTGGAGAATTCCGAAATACTCGGAAACGTTTTCGAAACTTTCATGAACCACAGCTGCGCAGAATACTCAGAAACATTTCTGGAAATTACGGAAAGAGGATTCCGAAATACTCAGAAACGTTTCTGAAAATTACAGAAAGAGGATTCCGAAATACTCAGACACGTTCTGGACATTACAGAAAGAGGATTCCGAAATACTCAGAAACGTTTCTGAAAATTACAGAAAGAGGATTCCGAAATACTCAGACACGTTTCTGGACATTACAGAAAGAGGATTCCGAAATACTCGCGTTCCTAAATTCATTCACCTCAAGTCAATTTCTCTGACGAACAAAGTGTACCGAAAAGTACCAACAGAGAAATTGATGAATTTAAATATGACACCAAGTCCCCCTGCTGGAACCATTCGGGTTGATTCTTTTGTTCTTGCCCTTTTCCATCTCATCACAAATATAAATACTTATTCAAAATAGGTTACTGATTTTATTTTTACAGTGTGCGAAAGATGCATTATATATTTTATTTATTGAAACATTGAACTCTATTACATGATTATTCCTTTTCATATATACAAGAATACCCCCCCCCCCCCACCATAAGAGTGATGGTGCACCCATAAAATGCTATGAAGCGCCCACCCCCCCCCTTGAAAAAGCAACATCATATACATTATAAATCAAAGTATCATATAAATTATAAGTCAAATACTTTAATATGGTGTAAAAATACAAAATTATTTTATTAAGACTTTTTTTTTTTTTTTTTTTGCTTTTGGTAAAATTGAGGCTCGTAAAACGAAAAAAATGAAGACACTTTTAAATACATATATGTATCTATTTGTTAAATAAATTAATACACATTTAACTAATTTAAAGCGTTTCGCTAATGCAAATATTTAAAGAGATATCGTCATTTAGATAATACTGAAGCACTATGTTCCTAATTACAAGAAATAGTTTTTTTTTTAAACTTAATCTAGCTACACTGTTTACAAGAGAATGAAAACATGCAACCTTAAAGGCGAACTATCAAACCTGACAATTTGCATATTATAACATTTAATTCATAATGCTTGATATATAAATGTTCAGCCAAATATTAACTGAGATTGACACATAAAAACAAAGTACACAATAACACTTATTTAAATTTTTTAATAATCTTCAATTCATAAATTTTACAGAATAAAACTAGACACACTTGCACTTTAAATATGTGTTCTATATAATGTAAAATATTTTCAAATTGCAATAGTTCACAACAAAAAATAATACTGAAGAAAAATAGTTTTTTTTTAACGAGATTTATATGAACTAAATCTCTTTAAAGTAATAGAGTTGCAAAGCGACTTACCTATTCGTCGGTGGTGGTCTTTTGCAGGCTTTGGTCACCAAAAAGGTGATTTTTATGACAGAATAAAATTCTGCCAACAAAAATTACCCATTTGGTGTAGAAAGAAGAAAAGTATCCAAGAAAAAAGTGAATTACCTACACAAGTTATGCGACGCAATGAATTTAGATGGCGTCCTCTCGGCAGTTATTTGGTTTTTAATTTCAGTTTGTATTCCTTCCGCGAGCATGCGTCGAGAATTTGCACTTCGTACTTAAAAATAAGTGACATAGCTTCAAATTCAATCTCATGACGATACATATGCAAGAAAATATAAGACTTTAAAATTATCTTCAGTGAATTCATGCGAGGAACAAAACTTCTACTAATCCCCTTGATGAGTGTTACTTCGCATACATGAGTCAGCACTTGTTTTCATTGCGTGCTTTCGAAAGTTTCAGTTTAGTTTTGCTGCTGGACTATAAAATTGCCGTGAGAGCTGCGCATGCGTCGACTCTTACTTTCTTGCTAAACGGGAAACGTTTTTGATTATAGCAGAAAACTGCGGAGGGCGTACGAATCTGTGTATTACGGAAAACTTTTTTGTATATTCAGAGAGTTTTCCGAGATTTTTTACAGTGTACAAGTGGATTACAGCTCAGAAAATGAAGTTAAAATTAAGAATTATCTGAAATTTAAGATGTATTGCCTTTAAAAATTGTGGGGTTTTTTTTTCTCCCCCAACTAAGAAATAGTCTGCAGACTTTTCTCAAAAATCTGCGACGCATGTAGCAGCGCCGCGCTGTTTTATCTACTGTCGCATCAAAACCTGAAACTGAGCTATAATTTTTGTTCACTATATATACATTTTAATTATAAAATATTGCTATATTTGTATAAAAATTCAAGAACCGGTGAATAAACATGGTTAGATTTGATTTAAATATTTCAGGTTTTACTTCTTTATAGAAATTACATTCGCTATAACTTCAAAATGGCAAGTGTTACAAGAATTTAGTTTATATATTTGTGTTCAGTAGGTCAAATTTGACATGAATCAACTATTTAACTCGATGTTATAAAACAAAAATTAAATTCTGTGACACAATGTAAGCAGTAACATGGCACCGTGCATTAGATTTTCATTCACCATTCTGCACTGTAAAATGGCGTCCTGGGGTGAGGGGGGGTGGCAGGTGGGTACAGATTACTGTCGACAACAATAATAGGAAAGACTGCTTGTTGTTTTTTCTTGTACTTAATAAATATAAATGTATAAGTAATTTTTTAAACATCAGTTAACCAAATTAACTCTACAGTCGTTATTTTAATTTAGTTTTCTTCCATTGGGCTGTTTTTATTCATTAGAATTAAAGTGGGCAATTTCAAAGCATTAGAACTCAACGTTTGCGATGACGCTGGCGTGAGATTTTTTTCCTTCCAAGATTGGAATCTTTTAAAAGTTACCAATTTCCATGATACCAATAACACAAATTTCCGTGTCGAAAGCCGACTACAACTCAATAACTGCTTCAAATAAAAAATTGATCATTTAATTTTAAATATTAATTATTGATTTTAATTTATTGGTCACTTTTTAACAAACCATCTAATTTTCTTAATTTGGATTCAATCAGATCAATATTAACCACTTGTGATTTGGCATTTAAGCTATTTTCAAGTTATGTTGAAGCTCATGGTCTTGGACCTCTCACCCCTCCCCCTTTCCCCTCTCCTTAATTCTGGCTACATGTTCGTCTTTATTAGGCTTGCCAGACGTTCCGGTCTGACCGGAATAGTCCCGGTTTTCAGCTAAAATTCCGGTGTCCCGGCCGGTTTACTTCGCGTCTCGGAAAATGATAAATTTAACTTTAGATGAACAAACAAGTCGAAAAATAACTAACTACGAAGGATTATTTAGGATAAGTATTTTGCCATTTGTAACATAAAAACGTAAAATAATTATTGAATTAGCTTATGAAGGTATTTACAACAATATTGAAACCAAAGAGGTAATGAAAAATACATGTAAATATTGTTCATTTTTTTCCTTATTCAAAGTGTTTCTCCTTTCTTAAGTAACTTGAAAATATTAAAATGTAGGAAATAAAATTTATCTGCTCGAATCATGCATTATTACCCATGATTTTGGTTCATAATTTAGTGACCATTTATTCATAGCATGGAAAATGAATTACCGTCCAACATACTCTAAAAACTAGCCAAGGGTGTGAACCCTTTTGAATACTCGCGACACTGAGGTGGGGGGGGGGGCTTCTCTTCCGGTGTCCCGGAACATTTCAGAAATCTGGCAAGCCTAGTCTTTATGAATCACTGCACAATCTCTGACGTCTGCATCTTAGAAGGTCAGCGATGGAAAAAAAAAGTAGATTACAAAGGAGCAACGCATGCATTGATTTCATTTATTACTTCTCCCGTATCGAATGAGCGAAGGATGAAAAAATATTATAAATTATCCACTGCACTGACTCATATCGTTCAGGATATAAAAATAAGTTCCTCGACTTTCGTTTTGCCGTGTCTATTGTTGATGGTTTGTCCCTTTTAAGATCATATTCTTTCCTTCACTTCCACCAAATTTCCAAATTAGTATCCTTCTGTTTGGGTTCTTTTTCTTTCCTGCTATCGTTGGTGAGTACAGGGGTGCAACATTGAGGTCAATGCTTTTCTATCGATGTGTTAGGATCTACGTTTCTTCCAAGGGCGCCCATATAGGGGGCAAGGGGGGTGGGGCTCGAGCCCCCCTTTGAAATTAGAATTTCCTTTCTTTTAATACTTGTTTCTTTGCAAAAATATAAAAATATTTCTTCTCCAGCCATTAATGAATACATAATTAAAATTTTCAAATTTTAATGACTCTAATCTGTTCTGAAATCTGCCTCCATGGGGAAAATATCCTGCTAAATCATTGTTAAAATTTCTGAGCCCCCCCCCCCCCCCCTTACAATTTTGCATATGGGCGCCCATGGTTTCTTCTTACATCGTTGCTTTACCTTTGATGTTTTTTCGACGTTGTTGTTTCATAATAAAATGTTGTTTCATAAAGTTTTAGGTCAATTACTCTAAAACGCCTGAGTCAATAACTTTGAGCAAGAGCTCTACGTGGTGTAGTTTTAGACTCATGTCAGAAAACCATGAGATTTTATCATCTTACTGAATTAAACGGTCTCAAAAATGATGATTTCAGTATAAAAATAATAGTTTAAAAAACTAAAAAAAACACGCTTTCGTAGCAAAATGAAATAAAAAGTGAAAAATAATCTTTGAATGATAGTAGTTGACCAATCACTTAATTTTAATGTAATACAAAAAAGCGTGGGATGCTGTCTATTTACATTTTTGCTTGGCCAACAAATGGAAGAAATTCCAGACAACTGATAAGAAGCCCCCACGCTTTTTTGTATTACATTAAAATTAAGGGATTGGTCAACTACTATCATCCAAAGATTATTTTTCACTCTTTAGTTCATTTTGCTACGAAAGCGTGTTTTTTTTTTTTTTTTTTTTTTTTTTTAGTTTTTTAAACTATTATTTTATTTTCTTCTTTTTAGTTTAACTTGTCTTACGAAAAAATATTCATTTCAACATTGTTCAAAATCTTTTACATTCATAAAATTTGCCCAAAAAAAGCTAATCCATCTCAGTCATCGATGTATGTGTGCGGAAATCATATCTTCATTACTTTGAAAATTTGAGATGCATTTGAATACAAGTTTTGTTCAACAATGGTCTGATCAGCAATGAATTTCCAATTGAAGGCTCTCCTAAATTTTGGCATGAAATTAGTTAAAAACAATTATATTTCATGTTCTAATTACCTTGGAACATTGGAACAAATTTTGTCTGATGCAGAAATATTAAAGGTTTTTGTAAATATTTTTAAATAATTTTTGTGAGCATTTTTAATGTATTTTTTTAATTTTTTCCTTTTTCACATTGTTGGATTTATGCCAAAATATTGATTAAAATTGGATGAAACTAACAATTAAAAGAGTTAATTAATCCGGAACTCCAGCGCTCGAATACGCTACCTTACGGTGATTTACAAAACTGCCGATGGAACTAAAACATTGCCACGTTGCGTTCCACGTGTGTCTGTTGACGTAAACACAGGCAGTTTGTTCTGAGTATTTATTAACGCAATCGATGTGTCTTAGTTTGCTTTCAGCTACAGAAATTAATTCGTCCCTTAGTAGTATTCTCGAGCTTCTCAAAATAATGTTAGTTTTCCTTATTTCTTTCAAAAAAGTATTAAATGGTGGAAGCGTAAACAAGAAAACTCTGGATTCACAAAATTGGATAACGTTATACCAGGTAAAATTTTTTATTGTTTTGTATGAATTAGTAAGAATACGAGTTTTTTTAAATCTTAAATTAATTTAACTAATCATATTTTACAGCAGCATTTAGTTGGAATGGACAGTATGCAAAATATTTTCTTGAATTTATTATCGTAGAACAAAATTAAAAATGTTTAACCGAGAAAGAATTTACTTTATTCCTTTTATTCTCAGCTGAAAGGTTTCGCCAAATTTGTTTAGGGTTATAGTTTTGGTATTGTGCGAGCAAAGTAGCCTTGGCGAGATTTCGCGTTTTGAGTTAAACCATTTTTAATTTTTATCATGAGTGGAATAAAATGATAGTAAGATTATAGAATTCGATAAGTAAAACGAAATAATGGTCAATCAACTGAAAAGAAAACTACCACCATATATAAACTGTGAGTACACATTTTATTTATTTTGTTCTGAGTGAATTTGAATAAATATCAGTTTTTCAATTCGGTGAAAAAAAAACGAACTTAACAACATTGACTGGACACTTTTCCTTAACCTAATTCCACATAAATGATTTAAATAACCTTTGTTACTACAGTATCCTACTGAAATAAACAGTATGCAAATAAATTTTCTTGAAAATATTTATCGCAGAACAGATTGAAAAATCCAGAAAGAACGTTAAGAATTTGAACAATAAAAAATAAAAGTTCGCCAAAAATCTGTTTATAGGGTTATGGTTTTCAAATTGTGTGAAAGAATAATGTATCTTGACAAGATTTCGCATATCAGGTAAATCATTTCCATGACGAATGAATTAAATGCATGATTTCTTTGGATATCCAATCATATAGTCATAGAAATAAATTATCTAGTGATAAACGTTACTCTTGACAGTCTGCCACGTATGTGCACTATGTGACAAAAATGTCAACAAATGCCGGAAATGTCACGAAACTGAACTTAATATGTACTAATGTATAGAAAAAACGGTACAAAATGAAAATGCCGTTCGAAGCGAACCAAAAATTTATGAATTCCGAATTCAACAACGTGAAAATGGCTGCCTCAGAACAACTTACTGTGTGTCCTGCATTAATTGTTTACTTTCGTAATACTTTTTGGTTTCTAATCTCTTTCTATATGGGTCAGAATAACCAAAAGACTTTGAAAAATCTTTCAAATGAATAAAGCGAAAAAATCATACATAACAACAAAAATCACAACACTTTTAGCATTTTCTTCGTTACCACATGCGTTTGTTTTAGTTTTTAAGTCGGTCATTAGACAGTGACTGCAGTGCCCCCTATAGTTCGTTGGAGTTGCGAATTAATTTGATTATAGAATATTGCATTGTCATCGGGTCTGAGGTCGCGTGCCAAATTTCAAAAGAATCTGATCGCAGGAAGTGGGCGAAATTTGAGCTGCAGGATTCCGTTACAAGCTATATACATACATACATGCAGGTGAAGCTAATAAAAGCGTGTTAAAAAGAGCGTTTTTACACGAGTTTATATACGTGCTACTCAAAATCTTATGAACTCAAACTCATATAAATACTAGAACGAATCAACAGCCAAATGTACTTTCAGCTCCCAAAATTTCGTGCTTCCAGTGTTATAAAATTTTCTGTAACCTTGACCACAACATGGCAATTCTTCTCGCAAAGTTGATCCGCCGTTTTGGAGCACTATATTTTGGAGATCCTAGATCCTCAGGATTCGGCTCTCGGAAGCTGAAAATTAGCATCAGGTTAATTTCAAAGACACATCTCTACGCCTCTATAAAATTTGATCCCATTCGGGGATGATCGAGCTGGGACAGTTTGAAAAATCAGGTCAGTTGACGTAGAATCACTCTGATATAATCGTTATGCACATTTCACCTTCGTCTTTTGTTATTGTCTAACAAACCTGTGTTTTTTTCTTCTTTCTTTTCTTCTTTTTTTTTACGTTATACTTATATTTTCACTTTTGAGCCTTATTTAATAAATGTGTTTATTTATAACAGTTTATTACTAAGTAGTGTATATGCAAATTCTACTGTAATTATGAACTCAGCCTCTTACCGAATTGCAATCCTCTTTCTAAAATATAGCACTGATTTATGATCATTACAAAGTCAAAAATAACAAAAGATGCATGTGAAATATCACAATGTTATATCGGGGTGATTCCACGTCACCTGACCTAAATTTCTCAAATAGTCCCTGCTCGAGATGTCTTTGAAATTAACTTTTTCAGATTTTCAGCTTCTGAGATCCAAATTCTGTGTGTCTAGGATCTCCAAAATATAGTGCTCCAAAACGGCGGATCAGCTTTGTGAGAAGAATTGCCATGTTGTGGTCAAGGTTACAGAAAATTTTATAACACTGGAGGCATGAAATTTTGGGAGCTTAAAGTACATTTGGCTGTTGATTCCTTCTAGTATTTATGTGAGTTTGAACTCGTAAGATTTTGAGTAGCACGCATATAAACTCGTGAAAAGACTCTCTTTCATACTGAATAAATCATTTTTGAGACCGTTTAATTAAGTAAGATGATTAGATTTCATGGTTTTCTGACATGAGTCAAAAACTACACCTCGTAGAGCAAGGGCGGATACAGAAAAATCTTTTGGAGGGGGCCCGGCTCAGGAAATTGAATAGCCACCACGTTCGATGTTTTACAACAAATTTTTTCTGACTTTATTTTTTTATTGTTGTTATTATTATTATTATTATTATTATTATTATTATTATTAGGATTTCTTTAGGTTAATGAATCAATCTACTGCTAAGTACATGAATATTTTGCTGCACTAATATACGTTGAATGTGGACGGAAAGTATCTTTAACATTTCAAGCCAATTATCCAATATCCAATTATCCAATCCCAAATCCAATATAATATCATCGAGATGCTACACAATGGGTGGGGTTTTAATTAGGAACATTGTCATAATGTTTGTAACGCGAGGGCAAGGTTATTCAATAAATCCATACCTCATTTGAGATTTTATAAATTAATTATTTCAACTATAAAATCTTATTTGATTCAGAAAATCGTAACTTCATAACATATAAGTTTTATTAAAGAATTCAGAAACTATATATGTGTGAATGTGAAAGCAGTTGCTTATTTGTTCTTAACATATCGATAATAACATATCGATACTGCATGCCGTTTCCATTAATAATCAGGGTTTTTTCAAGAAACTACCATATATGATTTCCTTCATTTTGCGTTTTTGATAAGCTGAAAAAGAAATCTATTATTTCGCAAATAGGTTCCTGGATCAAAATGACGCTTTTAGGTGAGCCCACACGTTTTTTGAAAAAATGTTAGTTATTGATTCCATTAGAGAAGTATTAGTGAACGAATCGTGACAATACGTTCCCTTGAATTTGAAACCAAGTTAAATGTATTCTCTGACTCCAGCATTACATCTTTAGTAAACAAAAATGCTCTTATTTAAAACATGCTGTTTGTGTTTTGTGTTCTTTTTAATTAACAACAGAATGCAAAAGAGCAGTCAATTAAAATATATATATAAAATAGTTGAATTCATTCATCCTTTTGGCGGGCACGTGTGACCCCTGTGTTCCCCCCCCCCCCTCCCCCTAAAATCCGCTACTGTCGTAGAGCATCATTACAGCTCTTGCTCAAAGTTATTGACTCAGGCGTTTTAGAGTAAATGACCTAAAACTGTGTTTGTTTTAAATTATCAACTTTGAGGCCGCGTAATTAAAAAAGTTGATTAGTTGCCATGGGTTTCTAACCTGGACCTTAAACTACACCACTCGGGCTATAACTACAACTGTGTCTCAAAGTTGTTGACCCGTCGCGATTAAAGTTATTGACCTATAAACTCGCGCATTTTAAAAAAATCATCGACTTTGGGACCCTTTAACTACTAAGGTCAAGAGAAACGAAAGCTATTTTATATTTTTTCTTAGTACTATACTGTGAGGTGAGTGGTTAATCATATACTTATTTCCGAGGGTTACTCACGGCTTTAGCAGATATCCGGGTCTTAAACAAGGCAAAAAAAGTAAAAAAAAGCAACAGTTTCAATTGACCTTTGACCTCAAAGCCATGAGTGAGCCACCAAAACATTTATGCTAGCGTGTACCTAGTGTCAAGTAGTATCCTTATTTAAAAGAATTGGCTGACTTCACTCATTGTTTTTAAAGCAAAGCAATCATATAGTTAGCCCTTTTTTCTCACGTCCCTAAATTTTGACCTCCACGCGAGAGTCAACAAATCAAATTAGCCAGGAAAGAAGCTTCACTTTTTCTTACCACCATACTAGTAAAATATCCTGTCAGGAAAATTGAAGGTGTCAACTACCAGGCCCCCATTCACTTTGTCCAGCTTTAAAAAAATAATGACTCTTAACACTTAAAACGTGGTTAGCATGATAACAAATAAAGTTGTACAGATTAAAAAAATTCTAAGTACAGACAAAAAAAAATAGTATACTAACAAAAGCACGGTTAGTAATCACCTGTAAAACTAGGATAAGATATAAAAGAATGATATGATAACTTGAACATAGTGAAAGTCGTTGAACAGTGACATTCGTTGTTTCATTTTATCTATGATATTTATGTCTCGCAATCAGCGTTGATCGCACACACACATACACACTTCGCGTTTGCAATATCAGCTTCACAGTTTCTAAAATAAACAGAATAAGCCCATTCATTTCTGAAGCATTTTCCTCAAAGAAAAATTTCGTTTTAAGTGAAGAAATGAAATCTAACTACTATAATTTCCTTTTATCATAATTCATTTTAGGTTTGTTCATCAATATTACAGGAGTGCGCTTACTAAGAGAGACAGGGTCAAGAATGTATTAAAAAGTACGTGCAATTTTACTTCAAACGCCATTTTATTTCAACGTCAGTTTTTGAAACTTGTGCTCTTTTTTATAGAAAATCACTCTACATATTTGAAAATTTCACCACATTTCATTTATGTGTTCATAATGATACTGTAGTGAACTTTTTGCTTCAGTTCAGAACTCCCACTTTTTTTTTCAAACAGCTGTTTAAATGGTCAAAACCGGTCCTTTTTGTCATTTGAAAAGAAGCTATTGGTTAAAATTTAATAAATTATGAAACAAACAGAACAGAACAGAATTCTTTAAAATTTTACTTCAGCATTCTTCGATATCTTTTGAAAACACAGTTAAAATAGTAAGTTTTTATCATCAAAACCTTTTTAGAAAATGGTACGTTAAGTTTAGCAATTTAACATTATGCGTTTATACAAGGTACCGACTAGTGATGGCGATAATGGAGAACTTTTGATAATCGAGATCTCATGAATCGGGTACTTCTCATAATCGAGTGATTGACAATCGAGATCTTTCGAAACAGAGAACTCGAGCGATTGATAATCGAGAAATTTTTTTGAAATCGAGAACTCCAGCGATTGCAATCGAGATCTTTTGAAATCGATAATTCGAGCGATTGACAATCGATTGACTCGATTATTTTAAATCGAGATCTCAAAATGTGATAAAGAGAGGACTTGGGATGTGCTATTTGAGAACTTGAGATGTGATAATCGAGAAGTCGAGATGTAATAAGCCAGAACTCGAAATACGATAATCGAGAACTCGAGTTGAGATAATCAAGAACTCTATACCTTGAGATCTGAGAGAATCGAGAACTCATGATAATCGAGGTCTCGCCTGATCTTGAATACTCGAGTGATTCGATTATGAGAACTCGATTATGCCCATCACTAGTACCGACTCCCCTTACACAAAAATGCTTTTGGAAATTCACGGACTGTTCTGGTTTTGATACAAAGATCATGAGACGCGTTTCGTATCAAAACTGGACGCCTCTCATGATCTTCATAGCATATTATTAATGTTCTTATTATTGTTTTAATGTGAAAGAGTTCTTACTTACTTCAAAGATTTTCTGTTGCAGTGTGTTTTTTCAGGAGTGGAGGTGCGAAGCATTCAAGAAAATATATTTGCGCATTCCTTGAAGAATGACTCTGAAAGACACATAAGAAAAAAACCCCATCGGAAAAGCAATAATCAAGCCAGCAGAGGAAATCAATGGACCGGAAGTTTTCGATATCAACTGGTCGCCTAATAACAGCGGCTATACATTAGAAAAAAAAACCTAAAGCGTTGCCTTTCCTTTCAATAAATTCAAGGTTTGGTTTTTGAATTGAATCAAAATGCACAGTTGAAATATGTGCATTGTACACCTGAATGTCTGGTTTTTCTGAGAGAGTTAAATCTATTCACACGCAAATGCGATTCTTGAAAGAAACCTATTTAAGAAAACGATTGTTTTGAAAATGTTGCAACCTATTAAATGTTCATATTTTGGCTATTGGATATTGTAAATTGACCCTCAAAACTAAAAAATTCACCATCGCCGAATTTTAAAACACCGTGGTTTATTTTTAATGAATTTTTAAAAATCCACGCGCAAAAGTGCGCTTTTCTGAAACGTCACGAGTCTACGTCACAGGGCGCGAATGGGCAGCCTTCCGCCGAAGATCCCTTGTTTTCGCTAGGGACATTTTGAGCGCGCTGATATTTTTATTTTTTAGAAATTCAATAATCCTTTTGAACACACTATGGAGGTCGGATTCATTAAAGCACAATCTAAATAATCTTCCTCAAGTAATATCAATGATGATATTCGAATATTTACGAGAGGATGAGAGGTTTAATGTTCCAGAAACGCGAGGAGTTAAATGCGAGGAGATAAGCCTTTTACGTTTCGTCTTCGAAGTCGAATGCACGTTCTTCGGTTTCTCCCATGACATGGGAACCGGTTCGCTAGCGTTTCTCTCCTATCGGAAGAGCGCATGACGTCACTTCCTATGCCATTTGACGTCACAAGGGCTTGAACTTTAAAAATTAATTTTAAAAAAAAAACTACTTATCGTATCGCAAAAATTTTTTCACCTATGATGTTCATACACGTTACTCTATCATATAAAAATAAAATTGAAAAATCGAAAACTTCCCTATTGCACTTTCAATTGTGTTGCTGCAAAGAAAAAGTATTTCGTTGTTATTATAGTATAAGTTAAGTAAAATGCATAATTATTAGAAGAAACAACTGCGTTTAGTGCATTCATAGAGAAACGCTAATCGTATGACTACTTAGAGAACTCCAATGACAAAGGAAGTCAACAAAGAATGTTCACAAAACACCACTATAGAACAAAACTCACCTTTGAACCGAAATAAATTACATTATAAATGTCCCCTACACTTATCCGCTTCTCGCTTGTCCCCCTTTTATTTTTCAGTTATTAAGGAAAAAACTAATTAAAAAGGCAATTAAAAATTAATAATTTACAACTGCGAATGGCATAAATTTCTAAAATTATTTTTTAAATGAAAAATACGAGGGCAAAGTCTTTGCGCCAATCGCGAGCATCAAAAAGTCTTTGCGCCTATTTTTTATCTGTCAAAAACAGGTACATACAGATATTTACAAATATACGTAGTGTACTATGTCCCTTACATTACTTCTCCACATAGTCACCACACTGGTTCAGACATTTGTCCCTTCCACCACTAAATTAGAGATCCCCCTGCGGTAAATTCTTCCGACTGCCAGTGGAACCACCGTCGAACCGCGTTCTTGTCTTCTTCGTCACATCTGAATATCTGTCCAGCTAGGAACTTCTTTAGTGAAGCGAAAACGTGAAAATCACTGGGGGCAAGGTCCGTAGGTGCATTTTTCTGTGAATTGTTATGGGCTGTTGCCCCTTGCTCCGTAGAAAACGAACCTTCGCTGCTCATAAGTGTGGACGTCTGACGAACAACCGTCATCGTAAATGACTGATAGCAGCTCTGCTCTTCCAAGAAAAAAGCAGATACGGCTGGCACTATTCAAGAAACTCACTGTGGGAATATATATGTTTGCTCAGGGGCGTAGCTAAGGGGGGGGGGGGGTTTGGGGACAAACCCCCCCCCCCCGAAAAGTTAGTCTCAAAAAAGAAGAGGAAAAGAAGAGAGAAGAGAAAGAAAAAAAAAAGAAGAAAAGGAAAAAATTCCAAGCAATTATACATATATATATATATATATATATATATATATAAGAAGTAACCCCCCCCCCCGAAAGTCGGGTCTAGCTACGCCACTGTGTTTGCTATGTATTTCACTGCCGTATTATGGCTAAAAAAAATATGCGCAAAGACTTTTCGATTTGACCTCGTATAAAACAAGATGAAATTCCTTTTTTTTTTTTTTCTTTTTTACTGCTAAAATTTTTGGTTTGTGTATAAAGTTAAGATAATTGGGAAAAGTCTTAAGTTTTACCAGAAAATGTTAGATAAGGAACGTATTTCTTACCGTTGCAGAAATTCCTTTATAACCCATAAAATCGCTTTCGACAAAAACACTAGTGTGTTTTTTCAGAATTAATGTTTATTATACTACGGTAAAAAAAATGACCAATGACACTATTAAACAAAAATTGACTTTTTATTTTTTACTTAAATATAAAGCTAATACTTTGGTTAGATGAACTCACAAATACATAGTGGAAAAAATATATTTACTTGGCTCTCTTCTTTTCCGATTGGAGAATATAAACTATTAAAATATCAGCTTTGGATTTTAAATTAAAATTTTTGGTTTACCTGAAGTGCATTGGGAGATATTTTATACCGATACACACTTTAAGTGAAGTAAATCGAGTACATTATTAGTGCCCGTTTCTGTTTATATTTTCGTTCTGGAAGTTCACTCTTGGTGAGCAAATAGTAGTAGTCGATCATTGCTTCCCAGAAGAATAAAAATTACTCATCGTTTTCATCAACACAAGTTTTTCCATTTAAAATCAACGTATTTCAATGCAAGTAATAGTTATTTCAAGGTACCATAAATTCATTTCCCCAAGGGTGAGTCCAGAAGGGTTCCGTAAGGGTTATGATCCCTTACCCCCTTTAAGCAACCAAATATAGCTTAGAACTTTATTTTGGGGACTTTTGTTCATCATATGTTTCATTGAGCAGCTTTAATTAACAACCTCATATTTCTTTTGTGAGCGCTCATGAACTTACCTCAAATGTACATTTTAAAAAGTCCCTTTTTTCAGGTTATGAAATGATATGCAAATCAATGGGGTTGTTTCCTTCAGTCAAAAGTAGTACTTTTAGTCACTGAAATTGATAGAATAAGCAAAAAATAATAATAATATGAACCCAGAAAATTCTTTCCTTTTCCCAACAGTTATTTTTTAATCAATTTTTTAAACTGTCCGATTTTTGAAACAAGGCGTGGTCTAGATGACGTCACAAATGATGCTTTTTGGGCATCTTTGTACCGTGTTTCCACGTTATGATAATCAGGAAGCCAGTTAAAATTGCGCTCTACGCTTGCTATCAACCATATCGTTGCCAATACACGTGAGTAAAGATGCAAATTAAATATTTTGCGCTGTGAATGGCAACACAGAATGGCATTTCATCATTTGTGATGTCATCGGCAAGAAATGTAAACAATGAAAGATAACCAATTTAAGTTATTTTTTTAAAAATAGTAAACTAAAACAAATTATTTAAAAAATGATGAGATCCTATGTTTTTTAAGCATATTCTTTCAGAAAAAAAATATATATTGGATATATATATTTGTTTCATGTTCACGACGAATTCACTGTTGACGTTGTGGCAGATCAAACCCATCTAAGCGACACCTACTGATCACTTTCATGATCATTTTTCTGCAAAAACAAAGCATTTTAAAAGCCAAAAAATAGCTTTTTTGATACTTTTAAACAAGGACATATCTGGAACCAGATCAACTGTTTTACGAATAAGTTTCCTCAGGTTGAGAAATTTGTTTAAAGTACCCTCAAAAAAAAATTCTTGTTTGTCAGTGTATTGAGCCATTTATAAAGAGTTTAAATCAGTTACAGTAAAATCTTCAAGAATTCTGTCATCTTTTTACCCATCACAGTCCTAATCATTATAATCATCATAAATTATATTAATATTTTTAAAAAATATGAATAAACTTAACCGTTTCTGTGCTCCAGTAACGGGCCGACGTGTAATAACGGGTGCCCTCCTAAATTAGAGCAATTAAATATATATGCTTATTGCAAAGGACAGCCGTTTTTCCTCCTTAATGTCTTTAAATGTTCAAAAAGTAAAATTATCAAAACAATAATTAACCAATATTTTAAGTGAACCACTTTGTGCTATTAGTAATAAGCCATAAGTGTACCGGTAATGAGCCATAAGCGTAGCGATAGTAGGTCATCTGGTTCTTTACTGGTTCTGATAATCACATGACGAATCCAAATTAAAACATGTAGAAAGCCTAATCACAGCATATACTAAACTTCAAAACACCAAACTAAAAATTAGTTCATGTGCTAGAATTGGATAGCATGCCTATTGATGAATCAATTGAACAATACCTGACTCTAATATTAGCCACCATTTAAATACTATTAGAAGCGTATTTTATATTTTATAAACATCACTCACACACACACAATTAAAAGTTTAATCTTTACTAATAACGAAGCTGAAAGTCTCTCAGTCCGGAGGATGTCTGGATTTCTGTAACGCGAATAGCACCTATACCGTTCGCCCGATTTTCATGAAATTTGGCACAAAGTTAGTTTGTAGCATGGGGGTGTGCACCTCGAAGCGATTTTTCGAAAATTCGATGTGGTTCTTTTTCTATTCCAATTTTAAGAACAAAACTATCATAAGTAAATTACGAAATTATCATAACGTGGAACTGTACCACTAGTGAAACATAAAAATGAATTCCAATAAAAACAATTGTACGTATTTTTCACACAATAATATCTAGAAGTATGATCCACGTGGTCCATTATTGGTACATTTACGTCAGCGTCTTTTTTCTTTTCTTTTTTTTTTTTTTAAATCGTAATCTAGCGAAACATAACTTAAAATTCTCAAAATGGTAATTTGCGACTGAAGGTTATTCTATCTTTTAAAAATTGGAGAGTTCTCTGTTACGAAAGAAACAGCAATAAGTATAAAGAAAAAATGTTAACTATAACCACAATTTCTTTTCTCTTTTTCTGTGATATATTTTGCAATAAGGAAACATATTACATAAATGAAATATAGTCTGACAACGTATTGTATGGAAAGACAAACATCCGTTTTACAGCCGGAAATGGACGAATCTATTATTTTTTACCGATGTCAGCATTTGCAGAAGCAGCGTCTCATTCAAATGAGCGGAAAACGCGCATCAAATTTTTGCTTTTCCCCCTTATTCACACAGATTCATCTTATCTGGACGTTTGAAAATTCCATGCAATCCGTGGTTGAACAGTAGTTAAAAACATATGGTTTCCATACATTAATAACAGGATATGTGTATGCTACGACAAATACATTTCATTTAAAACCTTGGACTTCATTTTATTAAGCACTTGAAAGCGTTATGAAAGCAATGGGGCTGTTTTCATCAGTCAAAAATGCTACTTTTAATCCCTAAAATTGATAGAACAAGCAAAAAAATAAAAAAATAACATGGATCACAAAAAAAAAAAACTTTTGTTTCCCCAACAGTTATTTTTTATTAAACTTTTTTAAATGTCCGATTTTGGAAATAAGGCGTGGTCTTTATGACGTCACAAATGATGTACTTTGGCGTGCATCTCCATTAGCGCTCTAAATGTTTACGCTTTGCTGTCAACCGCGTTGCCAGAACGTGATAATTTGTGCTGTGTGCTGATGGTATCAGTGAATGGCATTTCATCACTTGTGATGTCATGTTCGGAAGCGTAAAAATGAATTTCAATCTGCGCTCCGATTAAAATAATTGTTAAAATATATTAATCTTTGTCAAATTAATTAAAAATGATTAAATTCTATTTTTTTAAGCTTTGTCTTTCAGAAAAAAAACTTTAAAATTTCGGAAGCAACCCGATTGTTCTCCATGAATTTGAAAAACATCGCGTATGTGTATTTTTTCTAAACAATATATGCATACACTTTTGCACTCTTATTGCCCACACTTTTTGTTTTCCCGCCTCGAAAAATCTTGAAATGACGAGCCCATTTTTTCCGCCCCAGAATTCCACAGCACCCAACCAATAAAACACGTTTATATGACAAAACGAATAAAAAGAAATGCAAACAAAATCTTCCTTATTTATCTTCAGATTTCCAAATGCCCATTTCTACACTGCAAGAACGAAATGCAATCATATTGATAAGGCATTGCCAAAGTACAGAAGAATAATTTTGTTTATCTGTGACGCTAATGTCATCAAATTGAAGGACTGTGAGGATGGCAGTTTATGTCAGGGACATAGCATAGGAACGGTCTAGGAAGGACCGGATCTCCACAAATTTAAGGGCAATTCCAAAATTAAAAGGAGCAGTTTTTTTTTTTTTTTTGATATAACATGGAAGATAGGTCAGCTGGCCGCTAACGGTTTACCTTTTATTGCTTGAAGTGTTGCAAACTATTTTGTAACTTTTTAACAATATTCTGTTGTTAATAAAATTTAACTAACAAAAAGGTATTTAAAATATGTCATTTGATTTGCAACTTTACTCTTAGTGCAAAGAGTATTCACAGGGGAGGGCGGAGGGACGCTTTTTTGTCAGATGTTCTTGTTCAGCGATTCTCAATCGACGAACCAAAACCGATCCGCGGAAAAATTTAACTGGTCCTCGGAGATTTTTACAAGACTAAGTTAAAAAATTTTCCTACTTCAATTAAAAATGAATAAAATAGAATAAAAAGAAGATGAATGAATTTTATTACTCGTAACTGAGTAGTTTTAGTTTTAAAGACTTTTGTGTTTTGTTAAATTAGTGTTTAACTCAGGATTTGGTGGGTTGTCAGTTACGTTAGGTAGTAGTTTATAGGAGGCCTCGACTTCAAATGGCTATTAAAAATTAAGAGATCGTATATAATTAGTTAGGCACTAAAATAATTCATCGTATAGTAATTAAAATCAGTGTTTATTTTATAATTGGGTGTTTAGTTGATTTTTGTACTGGAATTGTAAAATAAATTTGATTTATACGTTTGGGTAGGAAATCGTATGTAAGTACGACCAGTTATTTTTAACTTTTTAGTCCCTATTTGTTTTTTGAAGTCGGTTCTTTTTTTATTTGAAAAAAATTTATTTTTTTTGCTTTTTAGTGGTGCAAATATAAAAAGTACGTAGGGTAGAGTATGTAGTACATTCCTTGCGTTAATCTCGAGTGAGAAAGCGTCTAGCACAGGAGTCTGAAAACAGCTAAAATGAGCAAAATAGAGGAAGAAATAGAGCACAACATCTCGGAGACTTCTGACGACTGAAGAAAGGCTTTTTCAAATGCGCAATTTATTTAAAGAATTTTGTCTGCATCCTTGGTTTGACTTTATCAAAGCATGCTTTGCGGCAAAAATCACTAGTCACTAAAAAACAACCGAAATCGTTTTAACTTTGCCCATATAATTTGAAGAGTTTTCTTGATTTTTCAAGGATCCCTGATGACCATGGAATCACCTGGGAAGTTTATACCTTTTCAAATGAGAAAAAAAAATCCGAATTGGTCTATGCGTGTTTGAGCTTAAGGGGACATACATTAAAAGATTCCGACGAATTGAGAACGTCTTTTTTGAAGTCGGTTAAA
The DNA here is from genome assembly GCF_026930045.1 of Uloborus diversus. NCBI lineage: Eukaryota > Metazoa > Arthropoda > Arachnida > Araneae > Uloboridae > Uloborus > Uloborus diversus. The sequence continues at coordinate 133,051,024 of NC_072731.1, forward strand.
AAAAAGTCTTAATGCGCATAACATTTTATACGATTGGCACTAAAAACTTATCTTTGTTCTTCTCCAAGATTTATTTGTGCGCTAATTTAATTAGAATGATTTAAATGTCAATGGTTTTCTTAACTATTTTACATTTCACAATAATACGTGTCACGTAACTCGTTGAAAAAGTCGCATTTCTCTTTACTCGGCCACGTTATAGATCAACACTACACTAGAAACGGAGTATCTACTGTGATGTTGTATATATGAAATACAATTAAACAAAAAAAAAAAAAAAACTATACATGGAATCAAGGTACAAAAACAAACTACTGTACACAGGGTTCATACTCTATTTGGATGAAAAAACTCCATGACTTTTTCATGACTTCAATGAAAATTTTCATGACCTCTTTACACGAAGAGAATAGCACTATTTAATCTCAAACTTGGTAATATTTGGAAATGAGCATTAGCAAAACGTCTATATGAATGTCACAGCCTCATTGAAGCACTTACTCGTAATGGAAAAAATATAAGTGCACACTTAAAAAACTAAATTATTCTTATTTGTCTTCATCATATAAATTTTCGTAAAGTAAAAATGCAGTAAAACGAATATGATGATGCTTAAATGTCTGATTTTTTTTTTTTTTTAAACAGGCAGAATGAAATTGAATGGGACAAAGGTTGAATGAGTAATCACTAAGTTTCAATAAATTTGCTTCAAAAGTTACTTTTTAGAGTCAACAGTGCCTTTAATCATCCACGTAACTTGACAGTATTTTGGTTCTTTAAAGTAAAGTCACATAGTTTAGTTCTTTATGTTTCTAAACCAGGTCTTTTTTGAAAAAAATTAGTCAGTAATGAATCTCCTGATACAAAAGTATATTTGTTTTGTTTACAAATTTGCATATTTTCAAATGCATATAAATTAATAGGTTCAGAAATTCCAGAATACGTTTAATTTCCCGACATTGAACGTAGTAGTGGGTCGCATGGATTAGTTTTGCGTGCCGTATGTTGGGCACTACTGTTTTAGAGCATTAAAAATTCCCCTTTTTCTGTATTCTATCGCCTGACTTAAGATCTTTATTTTCAAAACATTCAACAAATTAAGATAAACTCTGATAAATTTAATAATAAAGTCCTTACGAGTGATGAAATCGAACTTGCATGCAATTGAATTGCTTTTTTTTTTTTTTTTTTTTTTGAGTGGGCATGGCAAAACTAAGAATGTGAAATTTTGCTACTACAGAATATGAAACATAAGAAGTATTGAAAATAACAGAAAATTCAAAATAAGTGATGTCCAGGCAGTAAAATCACATCGCAAAAAATGGCAAACAACTGCTACAGAAGTGGATGTAAAGGGATTTCAAAATTCAGATTTGATTTTTGGAACGTTCAATTTTCCACTTTTAATAGCTTTTATATGCTATACTGTTAAATCACTCAAGATTTCAAATGCTTCTTTAGCTACTGTTCCTTTCTCTTTGTCCAGGACATTTTTCCATGACTTGAAATAAATTTCCATGACTTTCAATGAAAATTTCAATTTTCCAGGTCTGAAATTTTGTAATTTTTTTTCCATGACTTTCCAGGATTTCCATGACCCGTACGAACCCTGTGTATACAATGAAAATTGAGATTTGAATTTAAAAGAACGAAATATAAATCTACATGAGGGAAAACTATAAAAATACAATATATGGTGTACAAAAATATATTATTGCCTACTGGCCTTTAATTTATACATCACCCCCGAGCCCCCACCCCCTGTTCCTACCACTTACCCTTTTTTTCAGCTAGTACATCTAAATCGCTGTCCGGATTAAGTGAAGTCTGGTTTAATAGGGTCTGGATTAATGAATGTTAAATGCATCAATAAAAACACGCGGAACTGATGCGATTATTATTAGTATTTTTTTTTTTTCAAGCAAAATGAATCACTAACCTGAGTCCCCAGTTTATTCTTTCTTGCCAAATCAGAAAACACAAGAGCTCGTTTAAAAATACACTCGTGCATCGGAATTAGAAATTTCTGTGAAGATCGATTTTTCAAGGATAAACGAAACAAAAAGTAAACTCTTAAAGTGAGCCCGACCAAAACAGCTAGATATCTGCAGCAAAAAAGCTCCGTCCGACCAACTCGCAGTGTCTCTTCCCTACAAGCCGTACTTCCGTTGTAGCAATCTAATGCAGGACCGCGTGATGTGCGAGTCATGGCGGTAATCATTAGAAAAAAGAAAAAACCTTATCTTACAACGGGCGAGAGCCGCGTTGACGAAAATAATTTCGATCCTCCGATCTGATCTGAGATAGAAAATGGAGGGACAGGGGTGCGCCCCACCCAAGTTCAATGGCACAAATCCCCCCCCCCCCCCCCCCCCAAATTTTCTCAATTCTCTTCCAACCTTTTTTATTTCCTAGCTCTCTTTTTCATTTTTATTTTTTTAAATATGCTAATTAATTTATTTTTTCAATATTTTTTATTTATTTGTTTATTTACTTATTTTTAATCATTATTATCATCATTATTTTATTAGAAAAGTTCTGCGATACGCCAATGACAAACACACACACATACAAACTAAATAAATAAATGAAATAAAATATAAACAGAATAAAATAAAATTAAATTAAATAACTTGAATCAAAAATAAATCAATAAATAAATTTAAATAGAAAAATTTAAAAATCCTCCCCAAAAATTTTGATACGCAACTTGCGCCATAATCCCCTTCTGTGGGCACGACACACCCTGTGGAGGGGGATTTTTCGCAAAACCCAAGATTGAGCTCAAAACATTCCCAAGATATAGACAAGGAAATCCAAGATCCTGTATTTAATAATTCATGAAAAGTATTCACTTTTTTTTGTAATTGCTACCACCGTAGTTGATCAATTATATTGTCTTTAAAATGATTAAGTAAACCGAAATACAAATGAATGCTCAAATTACTCTCTCAATAATTTCCTTGGAACAATTTCTTGAAAATTGATATAAAAATAGTCTACTGCTAGGGGAGAAAAAGTAGTATTCTAACTAATTCGCAACTCCAGAGCTCGAATAGGCTATTTCCTTGTGGTGATTAACATTGCTACCGAAAAAGGTAAAACATTCCATTCCACGTGTTTTCTTTGGGGTAAATTACAGGCTTCAGACAGTTTGTGGTGTAATGTAATTTTAGAAGATTAGAAAAGGAAGCTTCCCACAAATACCATGAAAAATTTCTGTCATTCATTAAGCGTCAAAGCAAGTTATAAGTTATGGTATTTGTTTATTTTACCTTTTTCATCCGCGATTAGACAGTGGCTGTAGCGCCCTCTATAGTTTATTGGAGTTACGAATTAGCTACAACTGCAATGGGCAATGCCGCAAAGCGTGTCAGACAAATCTTTTTAATATTTTAACGCATGTAATTTCTGAAAAAAAAAAAATATGCCTCTTCATTTGATGAAATTAAGACGTAGAAAATAAACGAAAAAAAACTCTAGCAGAACATTTCAAACAATACAGCTAAAAAAAAAATTTCCTATCAAACATTATTTAATCGTTTTCAAAAAAAAAAAAAAAAATGTTAAAATAAAAAGCGAATCACAACAAATACATTTTATCTAGGGATGCGCCGATAAGCAGATTGGCCGGTTGTTGATAATCGATCGATTAATTGGCCAGAGCCGATAAATGATCATGAGGACTATTTTTAACACAATCAATTTCCCCAAGAATTTTTTTCTTTAAAATTTCGACTTTAGGAACAGTTAATAGTAATCTAATTTTCATATAATTGTTAATTAAGGCTTATTTTGTTAACTAGACTTAAAAAGTTTTAAATAGGGGGTTGCCTGTGGTCAGTAGGCTAACTTAGGAGCACTTTCAATTTAAATGTATATTTAAAGTATTTGTAGTCACTTAATCAAAGGCATTTTTTCTGGGAACCATCCTAGTATTGGGTCATTCCATATCAAGTGATCCAAAGTTTTTTCCCTCACCTTTTTGTATTTCTTTGAAATTGGGCTCCCTTCGAGTTAATCAAAAGTCCAAATTGTTAGATTTTTATCTCTTTTATTTATGAGACTTTGATTTTTTCGAAAAGCCCTCTTCTTTTTCATGGTGCTTGAATATAAAATGGACGATAACTCAGCACCAAATATAGATAGAAAGGTTTGGTAAAAAGCAACTTAAAGTACTTTAGTTGCTGTTTAATATGATATGCAACATGGCTAATTTCTGAAAAGTTTGTCTTGCTTTAAAGAAGAACATTTACCAACTTTTAATAACTTTACTATTAATTTGTTTAATTTATTTATTTTTTTACATTTTGAAAAAAAAAGGGGGGGGGGACTTACCAATCTACAAGTACACGCTAGCTCATTTAAAGCATAGCCATGTTTACTTACAACTCACTAGACCATCACCAGTAAGAGAACCCCATATTTAACTAATTAGAATCTGAAAAATGTCCTTACTTCTTAGGTCAAATTTTATTCAAAAATTCATAAAAATATGATCCCATTGAGATCCCAACTTGAAATTTTGCACAAATAAAGTTAAAATGTACATAAATAAATGTTTGAGATTTAAAAAAAAAAATCATTATATGTTTTTTGAAAAATTTTAATTTTATTTTTTTTAAATGAAAACTTTTCTGACATTAGTCATGTTGCATATCATATTAAACAGCAACTAAAGTAGTTTAAATTGCTTCTTACCAAATCTTTCTATCTGTATTTGGTGCTGAGTTATCGTCTATTTTATGTTCAAGCCTACCTCAAAAAAAGAGGGTTTTTCGAAAAATCAAAGTCTCATAAATAATACAAATAAAAGATCTAAAAATCGAAAATTTTGGACTTTTGATTACCTCGAAGGGTACAATCGATGAGCAAAATTTCAAAGAAATACAAAAAGGTGAGGGAAAAAATTCTCAAATTTTGGATCACTTGACATGGAATGACCCTATTATGCTAAGGGAGGAAAATGTCGACAGATGAAAACTTATGTATTTACATGTGTATATTCGTTCAAAATTGAAAATATAAATTTAAAAAATTAACAAAACCATCAGTTTGTAAAAAAAAATAATTAAAAAAAAGAGTGCACATAATTTTTTTGTAAAAATCAAATGATATAAAATTTTTGTTGAATCAAAAACAAATTGTTTAAAGATTTAATGTATGATGTAATCATATGTATAGTAATAAAAAATTGTTAAATAAAGACAAAAACTTTAAGTCTTCTCGGTGTCACCACATGCACTGCTCAAGAATCGTTCTCGTTGGCGACTAAAAAATCTTAAATATTTTTTGAAAACAAAATGGAGTAAAAAAACATCTTAAATCGTAAAAAACTAATGTACAGTGCAGAACCTTTTATCCGGGAACCAAAAAACCAGGTAAACCGGCAACCCCCCTTTTGCCAATTTCCCCCCCCCCCCCCCCCATTTTTTAAAAATACGCATTTTCGGCAAATTTTTGAAAAACAAGAATTTTTTTTGAAATACCTAAAAGAAAATTGAGCGGTTTCTTAATAAATACCTTATTACTTATTTATAACTCGGGACAATGTTCACAAAAATGAACTTAAAAGGGTTGTCTTTAATGCAGGGGAAAATTTCCGGAATATTTTCTTGAACTAAAAAGTACACACGCAAGTCTGAAATTTTTGTATTTTATTCCAACTGAAAACTAAAGAAATGAATATTGTCACATTATAATGCAATATTTTATTGAATGGCCTATAATTAAAACAGTTTAGAACGGAAGTAAGTCACAAAAGCACGTGAAACGCCGCAATTCTCGAATTTTCCGGATAGTTGATGGTGGAATCTAGAAATCGTAAAATGCAAGACTGTAATAAGGCTGCAGGAACTCATAAATTAAATTTCAATTGGTATTAACTTAATGCAAAAGCAATAGTTATCAATAATCGCTAACACCAAACCTTTACAAAAAAAGTGAGAGAAAAAAACGCGTTCATGAAAACAAATTCTCTCATTTCTAAAGTGTTTTCTTCTTATTTTAATATGTATTACTATTTATTATAGTAATTTAAATTTTATAAACAATCGGCCAAAAGCTCTTTTTAGCGATCCAGAAATCTGGGAAATTCAGATATCCAGGATAGCTATGGTCCTGAACTTCCTGGATAATTGATTCTCTACTGTATAAATATACTTTCATTTCCGTGTATCTTTTTCAAACGTTATTTTTATTATTATTGTGAGCATATTTTTCAATGACTGAAACTTTTGTCCATTTTTTCAAGAAAATTGGATTCCACTAAACTCTGCTAAGGAGGAGTTTTTGTTTGCACAGAGACCTTATAATTTGTAAACCTTTATCTTTGTAATTTTAAAAATGCAAAATTTCAAACTTACAGCTTTTAATAGAAGAAATAAAGTGCATAAAACATACTTTATTTTCATCAAGTAGTAAAGATATGCACCTTCCCAAAAACTAATTTCTAGGCACGCTACTGTTTCATGTACGGTAAATTTAATAGAGAGCACTTTCTGACTGCAGTTGAGTTAAAAAGGACTTTTTGAAAAATAAGTTGATTTTCTAGTCTGATAAGAAAATCAATTCTTTGAATGAGAACTTTCCTTTATTTCACCAAAAACAGATAAACTATTTCTTTCATCACCATTACTGTTTATTTGTATGAGAATCACCAAAACATACATCATAAAATTCTTGCCATTTTTCAAGACAACAACAACTGAAAAGTGGAGGAAAGTTTTATTTAACACAATGATGGTCTGTACATGTGGCTATTAAAGGAATAAAACTTTAGTAATTTTTTATTTTAAACTTTAGTAATTTTGAACACATTTTAGCACAAATAGGTTGGGCTTATTAAAACAATACATACTGAACTACTCAGAATTTACAAGCAAAACATTCTGGTTGCATTTAAATATCTTAATTATGCGGGAAAAAAAATATTTTCTGAGTATAAAAGCTGATTAAAATTCTCAAAAGGAAAAAAATATTTTTAAGTTATGAATAAATAAAATCATTTTTTAAATAAACAAAACAACTCATTTTGTACTACAAACAATATTTTTTCCCCTTTAAAGGGAACAAATACTGAAATTTTTCAATTTTACTTTGTAAAACTGACACTTATTTTTTGAAAATAAATGTGGTTTAAAAACCATAACAGTTAAATGGAGCTTAGCATCTTTATCTTATTCAACGGAAAATGTCCGTAAATATAATTTACAAAATAGTAATGACTATACATGGAACATTGAAAATTGTTTTCTTATATTTAAAATGCCTAATCTAAGGACTAGAAAATTTATAGCATTAAAAAAAAATCAAATCAATCATTCCCAGTTAATGATGGAAGTTTCACATGAAAATACAAAGATGAATGACTTTTT